>NC_056744.1:1245423161-1245573044 GCF_019279795.1 Protopterus annectens | reverse complement strand
CATTCCCTTTAAGGGCATGCTGCACAAACACAGTGCTCAAATGTGCACAGAGCTGCTATTTCCTGGTTTACTTTTTTTTTCCCTTTAAAACCTGGTGCTAGGCACACACACCCGCTTAGGCAATGTAAAGAGTGCTAAGGAGCCTCAGACACACCCCCTTGCTTAGCTCTGCTAAGCTAAGGGCAAACTCGAGTCACAGGGCCCCAATCCACTTACAGTATTCCTGACACACACCCCTATGATGTCAGCTAACTCTTAGGCTTGAACCATGCTATTCCTGCACTTACACTGTTGGGTGCTGACTAGCACTGAGGGGAAATCTGGGATTAAGTATCATTCCCCTCATTTGCATGGGATTGCCTGCTAATGCATAGTTACAGGTCCCACACTAAGCCTCCCTCCTAAGCAATCCCTATTCACTGGCCATGTTATCTTCTGACTGCCATTGTGTATAATGGCAAAATAGTGATTTTGGTTAGAATGCTTATTTCAAGTTATTTTTTATATTTTCATCCTGATCCCATTTGCGCACCGCTGCCCTATGCTTAAACGGCTGAAATCACTAAAAAAAAAAAAGTTATTTTTTTTTTATTTTTGAAACTGTTTTCCATGCCAGTTGCCATATATTTGGCCATTGGCATGGTTTCCCATAATATACACACTTTATTTGGAGATGTCATGGCTCCGTTTTGTAATTTGCAAAAATGTACTTGGTTACTAACTGAGCACATTTCTGCACATTACACTAGACCTACACAGCCGGCTAACAGCTTCCTGGATCGCAAATTCACCTCATTTGCATGGTTTTCACCTGCAAATGGGGTAATTTGCATACAGGAGCTGCATCCATGCAGGAATAGTGCAGAAGCACTTGTGCACGTCCCTGCAGCTTATTCCTGGATCGCTCTGCAGACATATTGTCTCCTAGAGCTCCTGCACTGTTCCTGCACACCGTGCAGGGCTTGCTGAATCCAGGGGATATTGTAGACACCAGTCTGAGATGTGTGCATATACTGCACATATGACTGTTCCAATTATATTGATCACAGATTACAGAAGGTCATTTGTGCCACTGGTATAGAGGTATGAAGTTACATACCAATAATGATGAAAACATAACATTATTGTATATTTGAAAAGTGCAGTTTCTGAACCCACAACCAATGGTTGTGCTAAAATACTGTACTGCTCTTTTGTCCTACAGACTACTGCAATCATACTTTTCCTTTTAAAGTTTAGACATGCATCCCCCTGTTATTTGAGAATATGGCACCACTGCTTTGTGCTAAAGACTAAGTAATACATAGTTCCTTTTAAAGTTGGGATATGCATGCTCAGTTTGATGGATATGTATGTTCCAAGTATACTAAATGCAGATTACAGAAAGACATTTGTGCCACTGGCACAGAGGTATGAAGTTACATTTCAGTAATGATAAAAACTTAACAGTACTGTATATGTGGGAAGTACAGTTTTTGAACTTATGAGTTATGACTATGCTAAAATACTGTACTGTTCTTTTGTCCCACAGACTACTGCATGCACACCTTCAATTTTACAGTTTAGAGATGCATATCTACTGTTATTTGAGAATATGGCACCATTGTTTTGTACTACAGACTACAACATGCATAGTTTCTCTTACATTTGGGGTATGCATGCTCAGCTTGATACAATTTTATTAAATGCCAACTAAGTAGTCCTGAACTTTGTTACAAAATTACTATGCAAATTATTATTATTATTAAAATACTATTTAGACAGTACTATTCTGAAGCATACATACCACATGCTTCTTGCATCCTTACTAGACAGGCAGCATGGTATCGGACATTTTAAAGTCTCTCTTCTGTAGTTGTGGAAAAAAATAAACAGAGCACCATTATGAATACCAGTCATGACTATATGCAGCTTTTAACTCTTACAATTACTCACTGAAATTGATACTTACACATCTGTGGGATGTCTCCTGCCTGATATTCCCCGATCCAAAACCCAAGGATATCCAGCATCCTCCTCTGGAAGTCTGCATTGCTGAACTGTGCAGGGGATACAAGTCACTCTGGTTAAGGCTCTAGCAACACTATTCTAGGCTTCAGATTTATAATCTGAGCTGAAACAATCCCGCTGCAGCTACCTGGGACCATTCTTTTTAATTAGGAGTCCAACAAAAATCTTGGACTCCTGGACACCCCAACTCTATGCAGAAAAGCCCACACCCTCTCCAGCAACTCCAGACATGCCTGCCATAGTTCAAGTTCAATGACTAGTGAGCATTTCCTGCCAATTGCAGTTTATTTGGTGCTGTTTCCCACCTGTTCCATGTCTTGCACTTACTGAGAGTGCACTCATTTTGGATCTGCAACATTTAAAAATGTTGTGCATTGCTTACCATCATGTAAAGATGGTAGATGAGGGTGCACACTGCAGGCACTGTGTTTGTGTGACAGTAAGCAATGTGCAACAGTGGAGAACAATGCAATTTCTAGCCGATTAGGTATGTAGGCACTTATGTTAATGGGCTAGCCAATTTTATGGTTCTCCTACACCTGTAGCTATTACAACAAGAAGATTGAAAAAACAGTTGTGTATCTTGCACATTATCACTATACTCTGCAATCTTACAACAGTAAAACAAAAGTTGAACACCCTGTACTAGAACCCTGTACCATCTGTATTCCACCCCTACACTTAACACCTGCTGCCACTGGTGAGATGCATGTCTGCTATCTTAGTAGTTATTGTAAGTTTCTCGCTGTTAACCTTAGCACAATGACGCTTACTGTGGCTGCGTGATGCACAATATTATTAATAGAATGCATCCAATTCATATGTGTGGCTGTCTGGTTCCTGTCTACAATGTGGATGGTCCATTTCTCCAGTTTGTCTGCTGCTAAACTTTGTGCAAACTTGCTGAGCATAACTAAGCATGTTTATGCCAAGTGGGGCATTGTGCAAACGCTAGCAATAAAAAATAGATAAATAAAAAGGATAAAACAAATTAATTAAAGCACAAGAGGCAGACTGTCCACAGTTTTTCAGAATGTCCAGATATTTGCATCATATATCTGTCCTGTTCCTTGTAAAATGTGTGCTTTATTGTGAAATCACTGAAGATTACAGTCAGTATATCATGACATATACATTTCTGTTCCGTAATTCATATCTTTCAGAAAATGCATTCCTGCTCTTTGCCCTGGAATGATCCACATTCACTATACAGGTTTCACGGCCGGTAACATTGGGGTGAGCTGCAAAATTTTCCCTATACATGCCGCACATCATTAATATTCATGGCACGAGATTATGACATGCCACATGATGCGCAGTATCATGTATCATATACACTCAATGTAGACACTACACAGAGCCTAAAGTAAGTTTATTGAATCCTGCAGCAGCTTGTTAAGCACCTTTTGGATGTCGGTAAAGAATAGCTGCAGAATCTAAAGCAGCTTTAAACTCTGTTATACTTGCCACTTGGAAACATTAGAGAAACATGATAGAACAGTATTCTACAGCTTTTAAAGCAATTAGTTCCTCAGAGAAACACTTTTCATTCTTCAGCTTTGTATGAGCCAGCACTGTTAAGTGTGTCAGTGATTCCAATAGTTATGAAACTGTTAGAGAAGATAAAGCTGTATGCACTCAAAATAGATATGATGGATCAGAATTCTTGTTATGTGCTCTCAAAATGACAGCCAAGAAATTGACCTTTTGAGCTTCACTTTTAATCTCATCTCAAGATGATTTTCTTGGAATCCATGTCTCAAACACTTAGTAAGTTGGTTATAATCAGAGGCAAAATCATATTCCTCTACATTATGTGGATGAGAGCGTATCCATACAGTGATTCTGTTCACTAAACTGTTTCCCCTATGAGAAACTTCATTACAATGTGCATCAAAAAACTTTCTCTTGCAGTTACTAAAGCTGCCCATAACAAATAAAGTAATGAGACAGCTCAAAATAAACATTTTTCTTGCAGACAGCAAGCTCTCCTTCATTCATCCGATGTTGAAGGCACCCCCCAAACCACATGAAATAAAATATACTGACTCCGTGATCACAGAGGATTGGAGAAGAAAGCAAAGTCTCCAAAGCAGCACACAGTGATCTGGGACAATCAAGTGTTTCATGGTAGCATTTTTGAGCAAGTGATTTCTGAGATTTCTTGATACAAGGCATATGGCTAAGAAGAATAAACTTCTTTTAATTATTTAGTTGGTCATTTATGCATGTCTGACTATTCTGATCAAGTTGTTTCCTTCTGTATTGTGTGGAGTCCTTATCTGCTATGAGATAAAGCCATCAACTATTTGCATTTTACTGATGTTTTGTGCACAGTGTACACTTTCACACAGAACTTGTGATACTGCTTTGATCTTATTAACAAAGTGGTATAACAGCAATTCTGATATGCAGAAAGAAGTTTAAAAATATTTTACTTCACTGACATACATGACATCATTCATTATCCATTTATCACTGTTTGATGTATTTTTTTGTTTTATGTCAACAAAATATGTGAGTGTGAGGAGGAGGTATTCTTAATATATTATTCTCCCCTAATCAAAAAAGTGAGGTTTTCAGAATATATTTGTGCAAAACAAGTTATGATCACTAGCATAATTTTAGCAATTCAGTATGGTTACTGAAGCATTTTGTTATATATTTTGTGCTAAATACATACTGTTATATTTCACCATGGAGATGTAATTGATATACTGTGTTTTAACACTAGACATAAGCTCACAATTAATGCCAAAACTGTGATATACTTCACATGATCATGATGATGTTGCTGCTATATTTGCCCATGTATTGCTTTTTACAAATATTCCAATTTTCAATTTAATATAGGTCTTGTCTGTCTTCTTCTGTAGTGCTTGCAACTAATATATTTCTCTGTAGATTGTGTAGTTGAGATAGGTAGAAGGTTCAATACCCAGTATGGAAGGCTTGTGTGTATCACTTGGTGTATCCACTTCTCCTGAAAATAATACCTTTAATTGGTCTCACTGCTCCCTTATCCCTATTTTTACAGTAACTTCTTCTCTGAAACACACTGATGAGGTCATCCTGACAAAAGTGCAATCTCTCCCCTAAGAATCATACTTTCCCTGTAGTGCTTGTGAGTAATACAGTGCTGTCTAGGTTGTGTACTTAGGGAGTTAAAAGGTTTAATGCCCAACATGGAAGATGTGTGTGTGTGTGTGTGTGTGTGTGTGTGTGTGTGTGTGTGTGTGTGTGTGTGTGTGTGTGCGCGTGTGTATGCGTGTGTGTGTGTGTGTGCGTGTGTGCGTGTGTGTGTGTGTGTGTGTGTGTGTGTGTGTGTGTGTGTGTGTGTGTGTAAGAGAGAGAGACTGTGTGCACTACTTGTTGGTCAATCTACTTCTGAGAATAACACATTTAACTGTTCTTACAGCTCTTTTACCTCTCTTTTTAAAGTAACACCCTCTTTGAAATACACTAATGAGGTCATTCTGGCAAAAGTGCAGCCTCACCACAAAGAACCAGGCTTCTCCTGTGGCAATTGCAAGTAATACAGTGCTGTCTAGATTGTGTGACTTAGATAGATAGGAGGTTCAATACCCACCATTGAGAACTTGTATAGGTGGGTGTATAATGCTTGCTATTGCCTCCATTTCCCATGGAGAGAATGTATAGAAATGAGAAACATCCTACATGAAACACACTGATGAGGTCATCCTGACAAATGTACAATCCCCCCCCCCCCCTGAGAGACAAATTTCTCTTGGCGTGCTTGCAAGTAATACAGTGCTCTCGAGATTGTGCAAACGAGATAGAGAAGAGGTGCAATAACCACCATGGAAAACTTGTGTGTGTTATGTATTTAATGTTTTTTGATGTCCCCATTTCCCATGGAGAAGATGCATTTACATGTGTACATAGCTGCTTATACAAACATTTACAAGAACATCCTGCATGAAAGACACTGATGAGATCATCCTGACAAAACTGCAATGTCTCCCTTGATGGTCAGACTTCTCCTGTGGTGCTTGCGAGTAGTACAGTGCTTGTTTAACCTAAATAGATAGGAAGTTCAGTACCCAACATAGTAGACTCGTGAGTAAGGTCGTTTACATTTTGGTGAGAATGTGCTCATTCAACCAATACTATGGATATATTTTTTTAAAACCAGAGATGACTATACCATCCCCTAAGACCACCTTTCACATCCACAACTCCATTACTACACAAGGATGTAGCTATGAATACTGTTTGTAATGTAATGATTACAATTTTCTATGCATTATGTAAAGGACACTTTGTTTCTTTAGGCAATACTATGTACACAAATGTGTATATTAATGATTAAAATAACTGTGCCATAGGTTGAAAGATAACCATTTAATGTTTTTAGAGGGAAAGCAATGCAAACATTTGTTAATTGGGGTGGGAGAAGAATGTTTCCATTCTTCAAATGAGAAGTGTTTTGTTTGGCATCAATAAGAGCACATGACTGCAACATTATATCGTGTGCCTACACACCTGGTTCAACACAATGATTAGGTCATTGTTTTCTAAGTAAACTGAAGCCACTTGAAAGTCAAATATCTCCTGTGGTGCCTGTATGTCTTACACTATTCTCTATAACACATAACTATAAATATAGGATGCTCAAATACAGCAGTGCTTAACTTCTGCAACTGTGACTACCAAATGGAGTCCTGGTTTACACATATATGTAATGGTAAATTTTACAAGCCCTGATTGGCTCCATAAATACTGTTACCTAATACATCTCCTTACCAATACACTCCTGATGTCATTCCTTCCTAGAGGCTACATATCTCAGTTGTAGTCATTATTCTCCTGTGGCTCTGGTGGCTGATAATGTGCTGTATGGATGTTGTAAGTATATAAGTAGGTGGTTTGCATCCATTGCTATTTCAATAGTATGACAGTTATTAGGGTCATTTACCATTAGCTGCCTCACAATCACCTTTATGTATCTTTTTAATTATGAGACTGAATTGCAGTGGCACTCTGTGACACCAGAAAATCCTAGCATCTCCAGAGAAAATAACCTTTTGCCCACACAGTTATTACATACTGCTAACAAAACTTTTGGATGTCTCATCTCGAGTACGCATTCTCCTGTGTTGCATGACCTTGATAATGTGCATTGTACATTGTGGAACTGCATATGTCAGATGTTGAAGTTCAGTTGTGTGTCTTTCACCCCCATACTGTGTATACTAATCTGCAAACACATATATGATGTGTAGCTATACAGTGTTATTGTACACTCTGAACACTTTTTAGCATAAACATCCAGCTAATAAACAGTGGTGATGTTATCCATTTAATTATACACTGTCTCAGATGTACTTCAACATGGTCACATGGTACTTGGTATTATCCAAATTCTCAAAAATCTGAGGGTGATGCTACTCAATGCATGGTCTAAACCTCAAAATGCACTCACTCGAGGCACTCCTTAAAATGGAGAACATTGAGATCTGTGCAGTGACAGAGACCTGGTTTAAGGCTCCAGAGAGTACCCCTGCAATACCAGGCTACAATTCATACCATACCTTTCGGCCATCTAACCTGGACCGAAACACCAGAGGTTGAGGCGTGTCCATATTCACCAAGGACATCCACACCTCCAGGTCAATTGCCCAACATAATGCATCCGAAATTCTCCAGGTGCAACCAACACTGGGCAAGACTGCAATCCAAATTGTAGCTTGCTACAGATTCCCCACTCCACTTTTCTTAACATACTAGAAAATATTAAGGTACAACCCAACACCCTCATACTGGGAGACTTCAACTACCCCACCATTAACTAGGAAAACTACTAAGGTACCAACACATTAGCACAGTGTTTTTTGGAATTCATAAATTCCAATGCCTTAGATCAACTGATCCAGACCCCTGCCAGGGTCAGCAATATCCTAGACCTGGTCATTACCAACATGGGCGAACGGTGCTCCACACCAGAGGTCAACCTCTCATTGGTCAGATCTGACCATAAGCTAATCACCCTAGACATCCACATTCCGCCACCAACCCCTATTAAGGAAACCACCGTAAAAAAAACCTCTCCAAAGCCAACTTAATGCTTCCTAAGACAGAAGTGGCTAACTTCATTACACTCATGCAGACAGACAGTAGTAGTACGACTGCTGAATTCTACATCAATGCACTGTACGCACACATGCATGAGTGTATGGACCATGCCATCCCCAACAGAACCAAGACACTATCCTCCAAGAAAAAGAAGCCAATCTGGTGGTCCCCTGCCATTAACAAGCTCTGCAATAGAAGGAAGAAACTGTTGCAAAGAAAAGTAAAAATCCAAGATTGGAAAAACTCCATTGTCAGCATCAGTAAGAAGTTGAGATCCCTCATAAAATCCTCCAAAGCTAGTTACACAAAAAAAAAATCACCATTGATTCAAAAGACAACCACAAGGCATTCTATAGCTATGTCAAGAATCTCAATGGCAACACTCAGATCTGCTCAGAGCTAGAGCACAATGGCACTAAACATACAGAACCAGCTGATATTGCCAACATCCTAGCAGATAGGTTCACTACAAATTTCACCACCTCTTACCCCCAAAAGGGCCCATCTCTATACCGGATGAATGTCAAGTCCCTGTAATCATGGCCTCACAGGTGAAAAATGCACAAGCCAGAGCCAAAAATTCAGCATCCATGGGACCTGACAATGTCCCAGGCTGTGTTCTGCATGAACTACAAAATGAACTGGCACCCCACCTAAGTACCATGTTCAGTCATAGCCTCATTACAGGCTTTGTGCCTACTGAATGCTGCACAGCTACAGTGATCCCACTCCACAAGGGGGGATCCAACACAGACCCCGGAAACTACTGACCCATCAGCCTGACAAGTCTGATCTGCAAGGCCATGGAATGTATCATCATGGAACTTATAAACAAAGACATATGTAGCCTGCAAACTCTGGACCCCACCCAGTTTGGGTTTGTGAAAGATAGATCATGTCTTCTAAACCTGATTGACTTCTTTGAAGCAGTCACCAAGGCCATGGATGAGGGTAAGGTGGTTCACACAGCCTACCTAGATCTCGCCAAGGCCTTCAACACCATCCCCCACTCTGGTATTATTGATAAACTCATGGAACTGGGCATAAACCCCTATGTCACATGATGAGTGGCCAACTGGCTCACTGACAGTACCCACATCATGAAAGTTGCCAATTCCAAATCCATCTCCGGACCAGTGACAAGTGGAGTACCACAGGGTTCAGTCCTGGGTTCCCTCCTGTTTGGCATCTACTTCTCTGAAGTCCAAGCCAACACAGAGGGCTTATGGCTAACAAAGTTCACAGATGACTGCAAACTGGGAGCCATTATTGAATTCCCCAAGGATGTGGACATTCTACAAAAGGGCCTCGCTGAGACAGATGCCTGGTGTCAAAGCCACGGCCTCAAGCTTGACGCAAAAAAAATGCATAGTTGTCCTCTTTGGGAAAAACCCTGTGCCATCAAACTGCCACATAGGCAATAATCCACTCAATACCAAAAGTGTGATACGAGACATAGGGACACAGGTAGACAGTAGTCTATCCTTTGATAACCACATAGCCACAGTGGTCAGGAAGTCCTTCTATGTGGCACACCTCATCACAAAAGGTTTCTCATCCAGAAAAAAGAGGTCATCATCCAGCCCTCATTAGACTTATTATAGAGCACAGCGCCCTATTTGGGATGTGCCTCACAAGACATTTTCAGTAACTGGAAAGACCACAGAAATATCTCACAAAGAGGATCACTGGCCTCAAGCAGATGTCCTATGCAGACCATCTTAAGAAACTCCAGCTCTACTCCGTCTCATATCATCTACTAATAGGCGATCTCTGCCTAACATACAAAGCCATATAAAACCCAGAGCTGTTGGACATGCTACACTTAGAAAAATCCCAATCCCTCCAGGCCACATGCTCCAGGGACCTTAACCTTGTCACCACATTAAACAGAACTTGCTGGAGGGATAGGTTCCTGTCCCAGAGACTTCCCATACTCTGTAACAAGCTGCCCATTCATGTCAAACAGAGCACCTCATTGGCCCTGTTTAAGAAAAATCTGGACAACTGGATGGAAAATAGGACATTTACCCAGGGGTCACTTCTGTGGCTCTGCTCGACAGGGGCACAGGTAAATACATTTTTGGTTGGCTAAAGCTAGGGAATCTTGATGGCTAGGGTTATATAGGCCCTGGGGCCGATAGCCTAGTACCTACCTATGAACCTATGAACCTAAGGCAATGATGTTTAGCTTGTGATCTTGGGCAGTTATTTGAAGTCCATCCATTACTGCTCAGACATCATTGTGTCAGTGTTATTGTGACTGTACATGTCAATAAGTTGTTTAGAACATTGGTTTTCTTCACATGTAGATATTGATCCCTTTTACTAAAAGCTATGACAATTTGTCACATAGCAATGCTTTTATTCAGAGAAATTAAAACCTTCACTTTCATGTTCCTTATATAACATGTGTAGGAAGTGTTATATTCTTGGCATGGGGGAATGAGACAATATGCTGTCTGTTTTGGAAGTACTATAGCAATCACAGACACACATATCCCCTGCAGAAAGAACATGATATAATGCCCTTACATAAGCACATATGTCACAGCTGTAGTGACATTTCTACCATGGTGCATTTGTCTTGTACAATAGCATGTATCGCCTGCTGTCAGATACGTATCCCACATTCATTGCCTGTTACAGTTGTTGGGCCTTATACAGTAATGCATAAATGACATGCACCATAGTTATAATGTGTCATTTTGCATTGTGACAGGCCTCCATGATTCTTTTCATCTCATAGATTGTTTACCACACATGCAGATGATGTAATAAGTTAGTATATGCGGATTATCATACTAGTTGTAAGACTTCTATTGTGGCATGTGTGTTCTTCATCCAGATGTCATTAGTCATTAGAGTCACATCACTTGCTTTTCAATTCCTGAGAGTGACAAATTTATATGAATGTAATGACATTACATTAACACCATTGTATCTAGTGTAAGTTGGACAATGATATAGCAACACAGGTTGTGACTGCATGGCGTTGACATGTTTACTTAAGGCATGTCATGTTGTGAGTGCTCCTTTGGCACATGCATTGAGTATAGACATTTATAGCATACCTTCACAGATAGACCAGTCTTCACTTCTGAGACAGTGTGTTACCTACATGATGCAGGCAGCTTCTTGTTAAATAATCCGTCATATTGTATTCTTCAGTGCTGAGTGAAAAATAAAAACATGTACAGCTCCTTTCCTGCAGTCTGACTAAATCTGATTGTTCATATTGTATCCACACCTCCTGTGCTGACACATACATTCAATTTGGTTATTTGTTAAAGCTTCCATTGCTATCTGATGTGGCACATGCAGTCAATACATGGATTTAGAGACCACCTTGTATAATAAGCAGGGATTTGAATCTGGTAACATCTGTCTGCCAGATAAATGTGCCAGACTACAGAACCTTACACACATTCACAAGGCCAACTTTTACATGCATTTTCATACCAGTTAGGTCATCAGTATACCTTATGTAATATGATAGTGCTGTACACCCTTGGAGGGTGTTCTTCCTTACTTGACCATACATGTATGTTTGTGGTTCCCATGATTGTTATGCATCTCTCTGATATCTGTTTGGGCATATGTTCTAAAAGGACATAATGCAAATGTTTCTTAGGTCAGTCCTTGCTCATATGCGTTAACTATTCACAAGATAATTATGTTCTGTATCACATGTCATCTTCCAGATGTGTTTAATATTGCAATTGTTTATGTTACAATATACAGTTTACTGGAAGATGTGTGATTCTATAAATGTTTCTTACTGTATGGCATACAGCAAGAAAATCAGAAACTGTGACTGATCCTCTTTTACAAGAGTCTATGTCAGATCAACGAAATGGCTCATTATTGAATGCCGTGATGTCGAACTACAAAACTCAAGCCCTAACAATATCAAAACCTCAAAACGGCAAATTTTTTCCCAGGGAAAAATTTGTTGTTCCGAGAAACACACACACACCACAAGCACACTAAAAACCAGCAATCCACACACATACATTTAAAAGTTACATCTAACCCTACACTACACTGCACATACACTACTATCTATCCACTTACCTTAACCCAGACCCTAACCTTAAGGTCTGTCACTATTGCACACTCACCTCACCCACACCCTAACCCTAACTCACTTAACCTGCCCCTAACCCCAAATTCTCACTATCGCACACTCACCTCACCTGTGCCCTCACCCTAACTCACTTAACCCGCCCCTAACCCCAAATTCTGTCACAATCGCACACTTACCTGACTCGTGCCCTAACCCTAACTCACCCAAACTGTGCCCTAACCCAAATGTCCACACAATCACATGCTTACCTTAACCCAGCCCGTAACTTTCCACCGCATCGCTGAAAACAGCGAAGCCACAACAACGGCAAACCAAATTCTTTCCCTAGGAAAGAATTCAGTTTTGTGCAGCTTCTCTGTTTTCAGCGTTCGTGATATGAGTTTTGATATTAGATCATTTGAAATTCTGCCATTTCGGTGATCTAATATAGACCCTTTTACAACACTTTCTATTGTGTTGCTGCTGAAGTATTGCTGTTCTGTTGCTATTACTTGTAATTTCATGTGAGCATGCCCAGTTTTAGTATCTCAGACATGTTTGCAAATCAGTAATAGCAAAACTGGACTCCTGAGATGTCATGCTCTCAGTCTTGACATTGGTCGCTTATACATGTTGTTTGTTATTAGATTGGCATGTGTCATTTACATAACCATGCAACACTTGCCTATCTATTACATGTTCATAGGTGATGAACCCCTATCCTGTTGGTGCCATTATCATTTCTCTACAAAAACATATCCATTTCTGAGTTACCTGACATTACAGATGTAAGATCCTTTTGTTCTTGTGTATACATGGTGAGATGGATAATACATAGGTGCTGTCAGCTGTCATACACCAGTGCCCTGTATACACATACTTATATACTATGACTGCATTCTATGCATTCATTCCATAATGTATCTGCCTTCCTTGCAACTATTATCTCATGTCAAAATTTAATCAACACGCATGTCTCATTTTCATTCAACTTTGTTTCACTGCAGCTTTATATCTTTTATCAGAATGTCTGTTACTAATGATGTAAGCAGCTGTGGGACTGATATTCACATTAATGTCTTGCATAAGACACCAGTTTTGCAGGTTTTATGTCAGAAATCATTCTTATACACTTATGTCACATTTGCCTACAGGATATAAGTACAATTTTAACATTTCTCCTCCCAACATTCACAACTCATTGTAAGACAATTTTGTGTACTAATTCACCCATTTTACTTCTTCTCATTCTGTATTGTTTCCCTGAACTTGCCCTAAAATACATCTGGACTACAGCATGTGCTCATATCTGAACATTTCCTGCATGTGTAAGAGATAAAATGCAACTAGACAATGTGATGAAACAATAGTACAGAAAATAATTAAAAAGTTTAAAAACAATGCTAAGTCCCAAGTTGGCAAAAATAAAAATTATTTAATAAAACAACAAATAAGTGCTTTCACAGTTTAGGACAGCTTCATCAGACAGTTTCATTCTACAAAATCACAGGCTTTTAAAAAAAAATATAACAACCTATCAAAAAGCTGCTTTTTCCAAAATCAATCAACTTTCAAAGAGCTGGTATGCTTTAATGTTTATAAGGATGTGTATATAAAATAGGCTTTAATGATACAGCATCATTTATACCACATGTTTATCTGCCTTGAAATACAAAATCCATTTTGACAGTCCCACTGGGCATTTTCCTGCACTTAGCTAACATGATTAGTGTATCTATCAGTATGTACCCCAAATACATATAATACCTCTCTCTCTCTCACTATATGTATATATATATATATATATATATATATATATATATATATATATATATATATATATATATATATATATATATATATATAGAGCTATATATATTAAGATGATACATAGACTCTCCACATATATCTACAAAACACATATACATAATGTACACACACAGTGACATTTATAGAGACATCCCTATCATACACACACACACACACACACACACACACATATATATATATATATATATATATATATATATATATATATATATACATATATATATATATATATATATATATATATATATATATATATACAGTTATATATGGGGATATATGAATTTCCCCAGTACCCTCAGAATGCTGAAGTTATCTGCAATCACACATCAAAACAGTTGCCCAAAGGAACCAAACCAAGGCCACAACAGTACATAATC
Source organism: Protopterus annectens (assembly GCF_019279795.1). Taxonomy (NCBI): domain Eukaryota; kingdom Metazoa; phylum Chordata; order Ceratodontiformes; family Protopteridae; genus Protopterus; species Protopterus annectens. The sequence goes on along the minus strand of NC_056744.1, from coordinate 1,245,558,662 downwards.
AACTCACACACAGACCCCTGTACCTGCGGAATGTTTCCAAACAGACACAGGTGAGCAGGTGGTGTAATGTATAGTGGTTTCAATGCATGCCTTGGACAGGCCAAGTTGTACCTGGCCACATGTTTGCTTATCTAACTGCAACCAGCCACATATGGCCATACTGATAACTGTACATAGATAGCAAGAATATTAACAGGTATCCCACTCCTAGGGCACTAGATACAATAACAGTATCAAGCAATATCACTCTGCAGGCTACATATGTTGTCCAGCACAAGGCTAATTTGTATACTCCACAAGTACAGTGCCTGCAATCACATGTATAACAGATGCAACCTGTGGCATGTGTGATAAGTACTGAGAGTTATAGTGTGCAATTTTAGCTAGGTACGGTTTCTAGTCTCACATCAGCCCACTGTGTGTGTGTGTGTGTGTGTGTGTGTGTGTGTGTGTGTGTGTGTGTGTGTGTGTGTGTAAGTATATCCCCTTCTAGCACTATGGACATGTCCTTATGGGCTATCCCTGGGAAATAGTTATGCACTTTTTGGCCTTGTAACTAGCTGCTGGCTTCTAAACTGCCCTCCTCTACAAGGCCTGCTGATGTCATCCACCTTAAGAGAACTGGCTGACAGTCTAACATCTGATAAGCTCTGTGACACATGCAACAAGTACTGAGACCTTTAATGTGTAACAGTAGATAGGTAGGAGTACTAAGCTCACATCAGCTAACTGTTTGTAAATATATCCTCTTGCAGCACTATGGACATGCCCTTATGGGCTATCCCCAGACAGTGGTTATGCACTTGTTGGCCCTGTAACTAGCTGTTGGCCTCTCAATTGCCCTCATCTACAAGGCCTGCTGATGTCATCCATCTTAATAGCACTGGCTGACAGTCTAAAATTAGATAAACTCTGTATCACATGCGATAAGTACTGCAAGCTGTAGTGTATAATAGTAGATAGGTAGGGGTTCTTATCACACATTAGCTAACTCTATATGTGTGTGTGTGTGTGTGTGTGTGTGTGTGTGTGTGTGTGTGTGTGTGTGTGTGTGTGTGTGTGTGTGTGTGTAGATAAATCCCCTTGCAGCACTACAGAGATGCCCTTATGGGATATCTCCAGGCAATGGTTATGCACTTTTTGGCCCTGTAACTAGCTTCTGTCATCTAAACTGCCCTCCTCTACAAGACTTGCTGATGTTATCCACCTTAAGAGTGCTGGCTGGCAGTGTATAATCAGATAAACTCTATGGCTTGTGTGATAAGTACTGCAAGTTATACTGTGTCACAGTAGATTGGTAGGGGTTCTAATCTCACAGCAGTCAACTTTGTGTGTGTGTGTATATCCATACCGCATACATATGATAACCTTTGTAACATACACATTGATAGGTTTTTGCATTATTTTCCTGGTTGCGGGTAATGTGGACTCCCAAATGACTGACCACAACATGGCCTACTGATATTGATAAGTATTATGTGTCCTACACAGATAGTACTAGCATTCATGAGGGGTTTTGCATCATTTTACCAGTTGCAGGTGATGTGGCCTCCCAAATGACTGAACACAACATGGCTTGCTGATATTAACAAGCATTATGTGTCCTACATGGATAGTACTAGCAGACATGAGGTGTGGTGTGTGCATACAGTATTGTCCAATGTAGTGTGTACCACTACATAAATGTGTATTCCACTGTATATGCAGCCAACGTACACTATGTGTGTGCCATAGCATGTCTTGTATGCAGTTGGTGGAAGGGCTGCTAGTCTGAATGTGGCCAAGTGTGCATGTCAGGCTGTGACAGCATTGTACTTCATGTCACAGAGCAATCAAGAGATCTGCATGTCAGTAACATGATAGTCATGCAGCCATCAGAATTGTAGATATCACTACCTCTCATCACAGGAATAACGCATATTGAACAAGTCCACGAAAGACATAGCCACACACCCAGTATTGAGATGACGTTCGTCCAGCCACTCATACAGATGGCATGTGCGGAGGTGCACTGAGGTGCTCTCTGTACCATTCCAGTAGGGAGGGTCTGCATCAAGGGTGCTTTACATCTGTTACACAAATTTCTATGACAAGCATGTATTACTAATGTCACATAGTGGGTTAATGTCCTTAGAATGACTAATCCATTCACTATGGCTTCGTAGAGATAGGCAGCATATGCAATCAAGTAGGGTCACACTTTGTCCTGTATGCATGTCACAGATCACCTATAAGTACTCTGAGTGGCACAGGTGGCACTGACACACATTGCAGATGAACAGCAGTAAGCACATACTGAAGATGAGATGTGACCTTGTGGGGGGGGTATACTGTCATCTATAAGTGCTACTACAGTTTGGAAAGGTACAGCAATACATGGCCATTGTAGTCAGATAGTGGCATGCTGAGGTAAGAGCATATGGAGGGTATGGATATGTCTGTCACCTACCAATAACTGTGGCCGCAGCTATGGCATATGGTTCCTGGCATTCCACTGTACAGCCTTGATGTGTGGCACGAGTTGTACACCTGTGTGGCTGGGTCTGTGTGGCTACCAGTCACCCCTAAGTATGTACATCACATGTAGGGACTGCTATGCTACTAACCTGGGACATAGGTCTTCCAGATGGAAAAGATAGCACACATATATTAGATTGGGGTTTATGGCCATTACTATGTCACCAGGCATGTATTTGTAATATCATCATGCAAGACACTGAAATAACAGTGACTGTGTGAGTGCTCACAAGTAGCAGGCAGCAGCCAACATTGTTAGCTACAGTCAGTCAGTACCCGCATTCACTGTGGTGACATGCAGTCAAAGAAGTAGAGGACCTGGGACTGTGCCCTGTTGAGCACTGCTGCTTACAGAACTACTGGAGTTGGATGTCCCTATGTTGCTTATGTCTGCTATCAATGGGCCACACAGTGACCCTTATATTGACAGTATTATGGATGTCTCAGTGGGTGCTTTGTACATGTTGCCTGAATGTATGGTATAGTGAGATGGCTTGGCTCAGTCTGGGTGTTGTATGCCCTGATGTACCCCCCACCCATGTCCCTTCTGACTGCCATGACAGGGTCTATGGGAATATCAGTGCAGCAAGGCATGCTGCCAACTGTATACACCATGTACAGACTGGTATGTCAGCTGGTGTGTATGCAAGTGTCTGAGAGTCATACCCTGGGGACATAAAATCAGAAAATGTATGCTGCACTGATGCCACTTACCAGTGGGGTTTGTATGATTATGCTGAATGCCCTCATTGCATTGTCTCTGTTAGACTGTTATATACATATGCACATAGGCAGCCATGCACGTATACTGCCATACCTTGCTGACGTCATATTTCTGCTGTGCTGCCATGCCAACCTGTACCACTGTATTGCCACCATGTGTCCACAGTTTATCCACTCAGACTCCTGGAACAGAAACATATACAGGTCTGTGATACACCTGTCATTGTGTAACATTACTGCCAGTACAACATCATACAACATATGGTACACAAAGTTTGATGCATAATCATGACACATGCCAGCATACAGAATCTGTTGTGGACCACAAGTGGCATGGCAAAACAATACTGCACTACACAAGTACATGTCAATTAATATAGTCACCCCGTGCATCAGACACATAGCTTCATTCCCCTGCATTGATGGCAAGGATAACTGGGATGTGGCACAGGTATCATCACATGCACAGGGTGTGGTGTGGGGTGCTGGAGGCCTATACTGTGGCAATAGTTGACACTATGTTTGTGAGTCAGGAAGGGGTGCGGGTTAGATGGGCCATGGAGATGTGCCGTGTGTGTCTGTAGGTGACCTGCATGTGACAGTGGTGGTTGAGAGTGTGTGTGTACACAGTCAAGCCCAGTGTTAGCCCTACATGTGTGTATGTTGGAGAGCTGTGGACTGTACATGATAGAGTGGACAGTTCATCTCCAGCCACAAACATGGGAATTGGCTCTGCCAGGAGTAGCACTGGAACCACCATGTCCAAGGTCAGATGTGGTGCTAATAACTTACAGTGACTGCTGTCCACTGGGGCTGTGTCCCCTGCAGGACCACTCAGGACCATGTGCCCATGACCTGCCACATCATGGTGTGGACAGCACTCTTCCCTCTGTAACACTGGAGGTACTGCCACATGGGACCATGACTGTGTATGGCCAAGTGGACTCTCAGCAGATGGTGTTGCTGACCTACATTCATGGGTCTGATGCCAAACTTGAACCAGATGTTCCAGCACACACTATGTGCAGTCTAAGACAGACACTGTCTCAGCCCATCTTATGTCTACTGCAACAGTGAACCGATTCAGGGTGTCCACAATGTGATGGAGGCAGTCACAGATGTCAGAGTGTGCTGCATGTATAACCCTAAGCATAGTTCAGAATGTGCCTGTGCCTCCATGATGGCCCAAAATGTACGTTGAATGGCCTCTGATGTGACATCAGTAACAGGTGGTGGACAGACAGCAGGCCTCCTACAAGCTCCCCTGTCAATCTGCCTGTGCAGAACCTCACTAGCTCTCTGGCTATGGCCAGTGTCTACACTCACTGGAGCCATAGTTACCACACTTCCCTGTTCAAAGTCTCCGTCCTCTGACTGTTCAATATCTGAGGCCTCTGGGGACTCTGTATGCTTGGGCATACTGACTGTGTGCAGAGACAATGGGGGAAGAAGAGGGATGTCAACCTCTGGGACAGATACAGCCCCCAACAACCCTACCTGTGCCTCACTATGGCCACTATCATCATCAGAGTCCAATGAGACACCGACATCAGGTTGTGAGGTGGACTAACTTCAACCCCCCCCCTCGGTCACCTGTGAAAACCAAGACAAAAGAGGTACATTACTACCTGCACTATTATGTATGGTAATCCTCACAGACTTAAACAGATGTGGATCCACAACTGCATTACCGGTCTCACATCTTCTCACCTCATCTCTCATGCACAACAGACAACCTCACAACATACACATACAAGTCAAGGCCTTTATAACATGCACTTCAGCTACATCCAGTTAAAGTTGCCAGTAAAATATACATGTAAGGTATGCAATATGACACTATACATGATAGAACTACACATAAAACCTACTACACCTATCCAGAGAATGATATGCCAGTACTAGTGTCACTGCCTCAAGTATGTACCATCTCCCTTTTTTGTTTGAACAGGCATCTTGGAGTAATTGCTTCATGTATACCAGACTGCATAGTCACTCATAACTATTAGTGCAAACGTTAATGTTCATTCAAATACACACCTGTGATTACCCAGTCTATGAACTGTAATTAACTGTTCAAGAATGGAACATACAAATATTCTAGTCTGGATAAACACAACATTTGTACATAGGGCACTATGGCAGCCCTTACCTTTCATAGGGTATATATGACCCATAAAACAACAGTATCATGCTTACCAGGTACAGGACCCTGAGCTTGGGCAACACCTGATGGACCTATGAAAAGGTGAGAGAGAGGTATTGTCAGCACCACCAAATGTTGCAGCACTACAATGTAATATGTGCATATATCCACTTGTACAATAGCTACTGTGTTACTGACTGTGTTGCTGACATTCTGAATATATGTGCACAACTGAGCTTAAACATCAACCTCCCCAATGCAGATAGACCTAACATCCATGTACAGGTATGTACAGCCTGCCACAATGACTGATACAGTACTACACTGTGTGAACAGAGTAAGCTTACCTGGACGCTCTTTTGCTGTGGACACTGTGACATCCACCTCCACACTGTATGGTGTGATGGATGCCTGGGAGCTGACATGTGTTCCTAGGTTCACCAGGAATTCCTCTCTGGCTGAGAGTGGCTGTTCCACTGCAGACCCTCCAATGGTGGTGGCACAATTCCTGGCAACATCAGCTGCCCTTTATCATGCAGCATTCACCATATCTGTTGCTTGGTGTCAGGCCTGCTCATAAGTCCTGTCCTGCTAGCCAATCCCATTGATATCCCACACAAGGCCTGCCCACAATACTGCCCGCTATTCCTGATTATGCCTCCCTCTGGACAACAAGATCTAATGATGCTGCCTTAGTCCATCAACTATTATTTCATTCTCTGCATCTGAGAATGAGGCATGTCATCTGTGGTACATGGTTCCTGAAAGACAACAAATGGGAAATACATTACAGGACCAGCTATGTGGATGTCCACTATGTACAGATTCAGCACACCCATAATGGCCTGAACTATCCACTGCTCCCTCACACATCATACTCCACAGTATGGCAACACACTACGTGTGTGGATATCACCAAGATAGTAGCAATACTGGGGTATGTCTTTGTGTGCTGTGACAGATTCTGCTGTATGTTCCTGCACCCATCACTGCAATCTACTGTGGTGTGTCGTCTATGGGCAACCTCCCACTAATATGTCATACGGCCACTGCCAGACAAATAGCAGTGTGCTATTACAACCACTCTATGGGGACAATCCAGCAACACCAGTGTGCCACAATGACAGAAAATAATGCAAACCTGCTGTAATGTATATTCCATGTAGGCATCATACCTCTCAACTATACAAATGTCTGCAGAATGTCAAGATTTTTGCCTAATATGTTTGGTCATTTTCACACAAAATTGTGGATTTCTGGAAAACTGTTGGCAATTCATCGAAGGGTGATGTCAGAAAATAAAGACTGATATCTGAGTTTCAGATGTCATACCCTTCAGAACACAATCATGCTACTGTAATACCTGTTATTCTATTAACTTTCTTAGTTTGCAAGAGCAATATTTAACAAATGTCCCTAAGTTTGGGCCTTTGTTCCTTTGTTAATTATGACTTTGTCCAGATATGTTGCTGTGAGAGTTGACAGGTATGTTAGGCATAGCTAACAACCAAACATGGACAAATGTCAACAGAATCAGGGACTTAGCCAGAGTACATCAGGGACAATCAGTGATTATTTTAAAATGTTAGAACTATTTATGTGACACATTGACAGAATGAAAGGAGGTGAATTACTGTGCATCATTTAACATTATTGGAGTGTACACCCTTTCTTATTGTCACTATGTATTATATGTAATTCACTAGCTTTCCTACAAAAGGCATCCATTGTAGGAGTGATTAGGAAGGACACAGCTAAGCTTGAGTGAAAATCAGGAACAGTTGAGAGGCATGCCTGTAGGTGTAGGACAGCAGAGTATCAATGACATGTCATTACCATAGGTCTAAGACAGGCTTGCTGCTGTAATCCCTATTCCCTGTACCTCCATCCTCCCATCTGCATCCTGTTAAAAGGAGAAATCAATTACATACCTGGTGGAGTGCAGTACTCTTTTGGTGAACTTTTCTTCCAGTAATGTTTTGCAAAGACATTCTCTGTGTGAGGTAAATCTCACACAAACTTGTTCCTCATAACCAGTTGCTTGCCTTTTTAAGGTACTGCTCATTAGCAGGTACTTGCCTTTGCACCAATCTGTGGCTCTGATATGCTAATTGGAGTCAAAACAGCTGACTTACACTATCATTAGCCAATGACATGCCACCGCAGTGCAATATATAAGGCCTTCATGTAGACCTGGGCCCCTTTCTTAGCTGTTCAAATGGACATTACTGATGTGTGGAAACTACAGAATCACAGAAGGTAAGTATCATAACTGTCAACTGTAGAGATTTATGCAGTATATCCACAGTTTTGGCTCATATGTGTGGTCAGTGTCCCATGACATTATGGTCATCTGGCAAATCACTGGCAAATAATTGTGGGTTGAAGTCAGTAATGAGAGACACACATATGAGTGTCAGATGTCATACCCATCAGAATATGCATACTAATTCTATCAACTTACTATCTTTGTAAGACCAAACTGTAAAACATGCCCCTATCTCTGGGCCTTTGACCCCCATAAAGTATGGCTGTGTCCAGATTCCTTGTTCTATGGGGTTAGTAGGTATGGTAGGTCTGAAGCAGCTACCTTATGCAACTTTGTGTGCTACAGGCTGCAGCTGCTGCTGCAGATAATACGCATAGGGGGTATGAACACTCTGGAGGACAACAAGCTGTATGTGTAAGTGTGGCAGCTGTGTCAGCCCTGTTGTTATGGCAGAACCAAGGTAAGGGTACCCTTTACAGTCCAGTCGAGGCATGTGATTAAGGTATGTCTGTTATGCAACAATGCCAATGACAGAGTTGTAGGTAATATGTAGTTATGCTATCTGGATATGTGCAATGTGTCCCTACCTGCAGGCCTTTGACTTGCAAAACTGGATATCACTTAATTAATTAGCAGTAACTTGTGCAGCTACAGATTTCATGAGTCAGTCATTACTTGCTGTTTTCACAATAATGTAATTGAACTGCAACACAAGACTGGATTTGGACCCAGGACTATGTGTGGCAAAATGTACTGTATGTAAGGCATAACAGACTGAGCTACTGAGTCACTGCTACAGCAGGTGTATTTTCAAGGTATTTGTGCACACATACAGGCTGTGACACACATTGTCTGCATCCATCAAGATGTGCATGACTTTATATGGCTATATTTTTGCACCAGGGTCCCAGTTGAACATGCACTTTGCACTGATGCCTTAGCAGGTGTCTTTCTACATGTTGCTGATAAAAGGGCACATTTGCTTGCTATCGCAGGCCTCATGTACTACCATTATTATGTCTTTGGCTGTCTAGTGGTGTATTATTGCACCAGAGTCCAAGGTACACTCCCATTTTTCCCATTAGTTTTTAATTCCATATTGTGCAGTGTGGCACAGTGCACAGCTCTGCTGAGACATGCCTAATGACTGTAAGTGGCAAGTACTATGTTTTAATGAAAACATCTCTTTTATTCTAGATTTGCATGGTGTGGGGGTTAATGCAGTGTGCCTTGGGTGTGATATGCTCGGGTTCGAAAGATGGCAGAGGTGTTTATTTTGTACGTGTCTCACAATGTTATAAACACATTTAATCATTAAAGTTCTATTTAGCTGAGCTAAGCAAAGCTGTGTGGCATGATGCACTGCACAGCTTAGTGCTAAACAATATAAAGAAAAAAAAGAGGGTGATAGGAAAGTAGTGTAATGGGGACAATCAGGGGAAAACATAGTGAAAGGCAGGTAGGGATATGCAGGAAGGGTGTAGGAAAGAACCATAGCTATCCATTTCTTGTACAGCAACAGCTGTGCATTTAAACAGATTTGTACATGTGTTTGCACTTTCCAACCCAGAGAAAGGGTTGAGGACAACATAACTGTCAAGCCAATTGAACCAAATTACGTATGTCCAGTGGACATGTGTGTGAAATGGAGAGCTATGTATGGGACGATGTTTTTGGGACAGGTACCCATTATTTTTTTAAAGTGAGAGTAGAAGGTTGGAGAAGGGACATAGGTACGTATGGAAGAAGTAAGTTGGGTAAGAGAGGGTGCATTTGCAAACAGACAAGATAAATAAGACAGCAGACAGGGGCGATGTGTGCGACACATAAGGAGGAGAACACCTTGGATGGGGAGGGTGTTGTGTAATCTGAGTCCCATGTGTTTCCAGATGGCAACAGCATGACACACTTCACCACCCATGGGACTGTCGACACTGCTCCTTCACTGCCTTGAGGGTGGCAGTGAGGGAGGCTGGACACCAGGGCAAGGCTGCCCCACCAGGCTGGCCAGCATACTTTCAATCTGGTGCAGGCGGTGTTCAAAGCTACAATGAACAATCCTATGCACCATGACCAGCAGTTGAGCCAGGGTGACAATAGCTCATCTACCACTGCTCACAGGGGGAGACTGGGGCCCATCCCCTTGATGTGGTCCTACCCAATGCTGCAGGTAGTGCAAGCACAGCAGAGGGAGCACCACTGGTCTGGGTCCCAGTCATGCTGGGACCCAATGCCATGGCCGGTTGAGGCAAGGTAGGAGGATCAGCTGGAACCAGCCTACCTTGAAATGCTGTTGGTAATTGAGGTATAGCAATAAGTATAGGTAAGTTGTCAACAAATCATTGTTAGTCATAACAGCATGGCACAACATTGGAAATAACCCAATTAAATATCAATGTATATCATGTTTAACACAACATTAAATAACAGAACAGTCAGTATATTAACAGCATGCCAGTAACAGTTATAGCATAAGGTCAACAAAATAAAGTACAGTTAAAGTAACAAAGTATGTTAATAGTAAACCATAACCAATGAGTAACAATAATAAATAAATGAAGATAAGGGGTGGGGAGAGAGAGAAAAAAACATTCCATTAGTGACACTGCAGGTAATATTCCTGATAACAGTACTACTATCTACTCTACATGTCTGTATTTTCTTTATGTGTGCAGTGACTACAAGTCTCCTATAGCTGATGTAGCAAGTACATACCCCGCAAGCTATTTGCATGAGACACTATGGGCCAAGCCATTCCAACTGCAGGTACACAACTGCACAGAACACTTGCACATCAGGAGGATCTACATAATTACCAAGGTGTTCTGTGACCTGAGTTGGTAATACTTTGCAATCCAGGTAATCATTTCCATGGTAATCCTGTTACAGACAGGTTATGCAATAATAATTATAGTACGTGAAATTGTGACACTTGAGAGACATGTATGTGTACAGTACAGAAACTACCCAGCTGTCATGACTTGGTTGGCAGGCATGGGAAAAAACCCAGTAGCTGTGACTACAGGGGGCAACATTTGCACCAAGGACCAGTTTTATGTAGGACAATTTTCCATGGACCGGCCATCGCACATGCATAATAAAGTACATAATATATATTTATTTATTTATTTATTTGACATTTGTTTAATGGGGAGGTCCAACTGGACTAGAAGTCCATTTTCAGCTGAGACATGGGGGAGAAAAGCTCCAAAGTACAATAAAAAGACAATTGGCAATAATTACGAGAAAAAAGTGCGCATTCTGCTTAACAGCATGACATTGATCTACTATGGTTGAGAGGTACATAAACCTAATGGCAACCTTATTAACTTTAAGTTAATAAGAATAACATTTAAAATGTGTCCCTGTTATTTGGCTCTAACCAGCATACCTCTCAATGTACAGATTCTCCCAGAATGTCCAGATTTTGCCTCACATTTTTGGTCTTTTCTCATAAAATTGTTGTTTTCTGTCAAATCACTGTTTTATCTTTGAGCTTTGAAGTCAGAAAATAATGACAGACAGTTGAGTTTCATACGTCATACCCTTCAGAAAATTCATGCTAATGCAAAACCTGTATTTCTATCTACTTTCTAAGTTTGTAAGAGCAATACTTAAAAGTGTCCCTATTTTTGGGCCTTTATGCCCCCATTATTTTTGGATTTCTTGATCTAAGATATTGAGGGGTATTTGTCCAGGTTTATTGTGCGAGAGCTTGAATGGTATAGTCGAGACGTATGCAAACTTGATTGCTGCTCCTGCCAGGGATCACTTTCACTGTTCATTCTCTCTCTCTCTCTCTCACACACACACACACACACACACACACACACACACACACACACACACACACACACACACACACACATATACACACACACACACACACACACACACACACACACACACACACACACACACACACACACACACACACACACACACACCACACACGTACAGTCTCTTCTGCTTTTATGCAGGCATTCACTCACTCACACAGACAGAAACACTCATGCACACACAAACGCACACACACACACACACACACACACACACACACACACACACACACACACACACACACACACACACACACACACACACACACACAGAGTCACTTCCACTTCCTCATTCATACCTGCTTTCACTCACAAATCATTCTCACTCTCTCCCGATGTCTCACACACACAGTCACTTCCTCATTCATACATGCGTTCACTCACACATTGCTCTCACTCTCCCAATCTCACACACACACACACACACACACACACACACACACACACACACACACACACACACACACACACACACAATCACTTCCTCATTCATGCCTGCATTAACTCATATATCACTATCACTCTCCTGATGCCTCACACACAGTCATTTGCTCATTCATATCTGCATTCAATCACACATCACTCTCACTCTCATAGGTTCATATGTTTTTACTAGGCTAACGATCACAAGGGCCTTTTTAAGCCTCGACATGCATCCCAAATCTCTGACAAGTTCTGATACCCTTGATAAGTGTAAGTATAGGCCTTGGACATAAACCATTTACAGGTTTCCTGTGTCTATTAGAGACATAGGTGCTAAACCAGGGATGACTTTCTGGTTTCCCATCCAATTGTCCAAGTTGCAGTTGAATTGGGTAAGGTAGGAATGCTTCACATGGATGGTGAGCCTGTTCCATAGATGAGGTAGTCCATGGGATACACTCCTGTCTCTCCAGCAGGTCCTATTTATATCAAAGGCAAGATTTAAGTCTTTAGAACAGGTAATTCTGGTGCTGTTTGTTTTGTGGACATGCAGGAGGTCCATTGGAGTGGGGTCTGACAATACCCTGTATGCCAGGCATAGATATCCACTCAAAAGCCTGTAGGAGACAGAATACAGGGATAGGGCCTCGAGGCGGTCTTTCAATCTCTCACACACTCAGTCACTTCCTCATTCATACATGCATTCACTCACACATCGCTCTCACTCTACCAATCTCTCACACATGCAGTCACTTCCTCTTTTGTACCTGCATTCACTCACACATTGCTCTCACTCTCTACAAATCTCTCACATGCACAGTCACTTCCTCATTCATACCTGCATTCACTCACACATTGCTCTCACTCTCCCTGATCTCTCACACACGCAGTCACTTCCTCATTAATAACTGCATTCTCTCTCACATCACTCTCACTCTCTTGATCTCTCACATACAGTCACCTCCTCATTCATATGCATTCACTCACACATTGCTCTCACTCTCCTGATCTCTCACACATGCACACACTCTCTTTTGCTTTCATGCATACATTCGCAGACTGAAATAAACACACACACATGCACACATGCACACACACACACACACACACACACACACACACACACACACACACACACACACACACACACACACACACACACACACACAGGCACTTCTACTTTCATGCATGCATTCACTCACACATGCAGATAGACACATAAACACACGCATACATGCATTCTCTTTTTCATTTCACTCCATACCTGACAGCCTTGTATCAAATGATCCACAGCCCAGTACCGGTCCGTGGCCTGGTGGTTGGGGACTGCTGTATTAATTGACTGCAGCAACTTTGAACAAACATTCCAGGAATACAACCATACCAGGATTACACACTTTATTTCTGACTGAACATTGCTGATGAACACATTCTTGTTACTGATTTTAACAGTCTGTGACATTTAAACATACGATTATCTACTCATATTATGGGTAACCTCATCCATTTACTGTAGTACTTGTGGAGAGGGAGAAATTGTGAGCATTACACGACTGCTATTGTAATATTTACTACTACATACCACTGGATTCAAACCCTGGACTGTGTGTGAAAAAATGTACTATTTACAGAGCATTTAACAGACTGAGCTACTGAATCACTGCTGATTACTGATTAACTGATATTTGCCTAGAGCTCATTTGGAAGCATACTATGACTAGGTAGTACTACTATAGTGTCATACTAGACTGCAGTGACAGTAGAATGCATATGCAAGGAATACACGCATAATGCAGATAGTATGTAAGCTTTATTTCAGTATCAACAATGCAGGTGTACACATTTTTTGTTAGTGGTTTGAAATATCTGTGAAGTCAACAAACAACATCAGCTCACAGAGTGGGCTACTTCACCCATATACCTTTATTACCTGAAGTCTGTGGATCACAGAGCATTATATGACCAATACTGGCCTAGAGACAGCCTTGAACAGTACTATGAGTTAAGCAATACAGTTTGCAGCCATTAGATATGCATTCTACAGCTATTACAGTGTTATACTTGATTCTAGCAACCTTACCTTACAGACTCAATGCATACAGCTCTACTGCAATGGTTATGACAAGACAGTCTTGATGTACACCATTTTCCATGCTGTTATTGGTATTTTTTTCTTGTTTTTATTGAAGTACAGCTGTTATTATTCATTTATTGCACTACAGCTACAATTTTATATTTATTGCACTACAGACCTTAAAAAGAAAAACATCTCCAAAAGGCAAAAAGCTGGGTAATCCTTAAAATACAGTGACTTTCAGAAGGAAGAAAGGAATCCCAGAGCCAAGGCTAAAACAAAACTGATTTTTAATAAAAAACAGACATGTAAGCACTTTCAAACAGAGTTCTTCTTCAGACAAGTTAAAAATAAGGCCTCTAACAACATTTAACACCATAACAAATAAAAACAAGCCAGTCATTTTGCAGGAAACAATTACTTATGCAAATCCCTGGATTTTAAAATCAGTCTTAAAGAGACCTTGTCATTGATACATGGTTGCCTGTCAGCACAGAACTTAAATATCCAATACAGTTCCCTTTCCTCAGTATAACTTTTTAAATCACCACCACATGGCCCTTTAAATACAACTTCTGTAGTGTAGCTTTAAAAATAAAATTATGTGAAAGACCTGACTCAAACACATGTTTAGCTAGAGCATTAGCAAAATCACTTTACTTAATAGCATATTCGTGCTCATGTATTCTTTCATAAAACATCCTATTCATTTTACCTAGGTAAAAACTTTCACATTTTGTACTTGTTGCTAAATAAATAATATTCCTGCTTTTGCAGTGTGCATGTACCTTAAAAGTGAACCTTTGTTTAGAGACAGGATGTATAAACAAATTGGCCATCTCTATAGAAGAGCAATACTTACTTACACCTACCACAAGGAAAAGTACCAAGGGACAAATGCTTGTCTGAAGTGTCTTCCTGACATAGCTTAGAATCTCAAAACCATCTTTTTAATTATTTCTTATTCTTGTATGTGTAGAAGGGTCTATCCCCCACTATACCCTTAATCGTATCATCTGTAGTAAGAATATTCCAATTAGAATCTATTACATGTCTTATCTGTTTAAAGTCACTAGCATAATACAATACTAGTGGAACATACTTATTACCTTTCTCCTCCATGGGTAGAGAGCTCATAGCAATCTTTTCAGAAAAGTAGGGGGAAGCTGCACTGGCCCTCAGTCTTCTTACTTCCTTAGCCATTCCATCTATTTCAGTATTTCTATATCCTTTTGCTAAAAAGACAGAAAACAGCATTTTAAGATCAGTCTGAAAACCCTCTTCAGTATTATTCAGGTATGAGACTCTCATCCCTTGACCTTTCAAGATATTCCT
This sequence comes from Protopterus annectens, assembly GCF_019279795.1. NCBI lineage: Eukaryota > Metazoa > Chordata > Ceratodontiformes > Protopteridae > Protopterus > Protopterus annectens. The sequence goes on along the minus strand of NC_056744.1, from coordinate 1,245,543,336 downwards.
GTAGACATGAGGAGGGTGCATACTATTACGCTGAAGTAGTATATTTTTCCTACAGGACTTTCTATAGAGCCTAGTGACAAAATTCCCCATACTGTCCTGTTGAATATGTACATCTAAAAATGTTACTTCTGCTCGAGATACATGAGACATAAACCGTAAAAAGGGTGTAGTATTACTCAAGTAAATAATGAAATCAGCTAGCTGTAACTCATTACCTGCCCAAACCAAAATCACATCATCCACGAACCTTCTATAGTATAGCAGAGAAGTATTGTATTGGCTATTAACCACATGTTCTTCCTCCCATCTTGATAGCACCTTATTGGCGTAGCTATTGGCACATGAAGTACCCATAGCTATGATAACCTTCTACAAACAGTAATTTTCCTGAAACATAAACATTTTATTTTCTAGCAAGACTTCAAGAAAAAGACATATCAGATCTATGTGTTTGATGTCAAATCCACTATGTGAAATTAGGAAGGACTTGACCATGCTGATGCCTTCTATATTGGGAATGCAAGTAAACAAAGACTCTATGTCCAGAGTGACCAACAAACAATCATTCAGATCAACATCGCTATCCTGAACAAACACATATAAATCATTTAAAAATTGTGGTGTATCATTTAAAACTGTAGCTACATTATTAACTATCAGGCATAGCTGTTTATCTATATCAATGGAATACGGTTCAGTCACCCATTTTCTACCTGAGACTATTGGCCTGAATGGAGGTGAAACTAGATACTTATGAACCTTAGGGAGGCCCTGAAACACAGATATTACAGGGTACTCAACACTCAAATATTGCAAAAATGTTCAGTGATCAAAAAGTTTTCAAGACAATCACAAATGGTGAAAAAAAAATTGTACATTGTATATCCCATATATAGTCAGAATCAATTTTCTCATAGACAGAAACGTTATTTAGCATTGGCATGATAGAATTTACATGGTAATTACAATCAAGCAAAACTGCAGCACCACCTTTATCTTCTCTTTTAACTATAATACTATCATCATTTTCTAGAGCAAGTAAGGCTGATTTCTCATGCTTATTTAAATTATAAAAATTATAAAATTTGCGTCCCTTAAAATTTTTAGTGCAAGGTAGATGTGATCCTGAAAACAAATGAAACAAATCCTGTTCACATTTTCTACAAAACACTTCTAAAGTAGAGTCTACAGGTGCATGAAACAAACTTGTTTTTTTTTTTTTTTTTTAAAACATTCACACTTGAAGAAAGGTCATTATTACTAAAATGCAACTTTAGGGCTACATTCCTAATAAATAGTCTCAAATTAGTCAGCACTTCAGAAAAATCTGACTTCTCTGTGGACAAAAAAGTCAAAACTCTTTCCAGCAATGACATTTCAGCTGAAAACAGTACTTTTTTGGAAAGATTATTAATCGGGGACTCTGCACCATCTTCCACATACATTTGAGAGTTGTACCTGGTATTTCTTTGACATGCTGATGATCCCTCTTTCTGCCTCTGCTCAGACTCCTTTCCCTTTCTCGATCTCCCATCCTGATTTGTTTAATTGGTAATGGCAGTTTTAAATCCCCAAAAAACCTGTTGCGAAGAGGGAACTTTCCTCCTAAAATCTTGCTGTTGCAAACTGGAAGTCCCTCCTACTTTTTTGTCAATCACGATAGGTCTTTGCAATGACGTTGAAGCCAAGTCATTGGCTGAAGCACTAGAAGCAGAATTTGTACTATTTTCAACTGGCACAACTGATTCTGCACTTAGTAACTTCTCAGAGGTAGTCTTATTATCATTATGCCGCTTGTTGAAGTGTGGCCAAGTAAACACATTCCCAGATCCAAAGTCATTAGAATCTCAGGTCAGCTTCTTCATTTTTTGTATTTTAAGTCTATTTTCATATTCTAAGACATTATCTGCTATCTCATCAAAGGCTGCCAGGCATGGTTCAGTATCATAATTATTTAACAAGTGCTGCTTCCTTGTTTCAACAGCACTTACTAACTCCTTCTCAACAGGTGTAAAAAATCAATAAGAAAATGAATGTAATTGAAGCTATGTTCTAAGTTCAGCTTCTGCCATTGAGAAAGTAAATCAGTATAACCGTCACCATATGTAGGCATTAAAGTTGTTCTCAGACATCTGGGAATAACATGATGGAACAGCTTTACTGGAAAGGCTCACCCAGACTCTGCCGCAGTTTGCTGTGAGGGAAAGATTGGTTTGGTTTTTATTTGTTTTATTCTGTACTGCTTTATTGCCTTTTCTATTTTTTTATACTATGATTTGTTTTCTTTACATTGTGTTTTACTTGTATTCTGCTTCTAACTGTATATTAAAACTTGAAAAGACACCGCAGCTCTGTCTCTTGTGAGTCAGACAGATGTTTTTTCTCACCATCCCACTCGGTTACTGTTGTGTTCTTAAAAAACACTGTCTTTCTGGTTGCCTGCCCCTTGTGTTAACTTGACCGTATATCCCATTTCCTCTCTGCTTTTACTGGTTGGTGTGAGTAAGCACAAAATTATCATTTTGTGAAATCACTCCCCTTCAACGCTTTACATTTATTGGCCATCCTACTGTATTTCATAATACCAGAATAAAAAAGTGACCACCACCTTTCAATCTATCTTGCTGTTTTAAAAATAGTGACTCTCTACTAAACCTTAACTTTTTAGACAGGTAAAACTTAAGTTACCTACTTTCACATCTAACTCCTCTAGTGCACACTGCAGTGTTTAGGATAAACCACTTTTTTCATCTTAACTTTAAGCATCTATTGCAATACCACCAGTTACTGGATAGCCCACATTCTGTATCTCAGCATTCATCTTGGGATTAGTGCTTCTGTTTTCTCCTTGTGAGAGAGGGAGTGCAGTTGCATTATTTCCTGGAGACTGCTGATCACCAGAAAGCTTAATAACTGCTTTATAGGTGACAGCTTGGAATCTGTGCTTATATTTTGATCCTGGTAAGAGTAGGAGCAGAGTGCATTGATTCCTGACTGCTTCTGGTTGGAGAGTGAGTGTCTGTGCTTAACATACCTGATTGGTCTGGTTGTCATTTGAGGCATCTACTAGAAAAAGGCAACAAACCTGCAGACCTTTGCAACATCTGGAACAAGACTGTTGATCACTAAACAGGCCATGGGCTGCTTCTCTTCTTGGGATTGGTGCTAACATTTTGCTTCTGGTGAGAGAAGAAGAAAAGGAGTATTGTATCCCAACAGAGTGAAGCTGTGTTGAAACCAGCATTAGTAGTAGCCTGGCAGTAGCCATTCATGCAACCCCCCTCTTTTCATCATTCTTGACAAGCTAATTCTTTATTTTTAGTAAGTACTGCTTGATTTCTTCCTATCTTTAAAATAACTGCCTAAATACTTCATTCTTAAATTTTCAGGGCCTATGTATTAGTTTCCCCTCAAGTGTTTGGCAGTGCTCTGTACAGACTCACACACTTTGAGTGACATTTTTCCTGTAAAAGGCTTCACTACTTAATATATTGAGCTCATACACAGGCATGTCTAAAGGTCAGTTCCCTGTGCTTTCTCCTGTCAACCAGGTGAACCTGGGCATCCTGAGGCAATGTACCAACTGCCTCATGTACACAGACAACCCTCTCCTCTTACCTCCCTACAGTATGACTTGTGAGAGATGCACATATAGAGCCAAACTGGAAGCCAAGCACCCTCCAGTCAAGACTGGATTAGCCAGTCAAGAGGAAAAGGTTAATACCTGCACCACATCACATTCAACACATAGCCCTCCAGAACTTACACTGCCACAACCCTCATATAGTAAAACAAAACACACACCTTCTTTCACGGAGACTCTCAATAAAAATCTGCCCAAACAACAGAGACCTCCTAGGCAGAAACGCAAACAACCACCACATCCCAGTACAAACCATGAGACACATAGCTCACATAAACAGTGTGCCACTCAACAAGACCCCATAAGGCAAAACAACTTACCCAATACACTAGTCATAGGTGACTCAATAGTAAGATGCACTGATGTCCCACTCACTAGGTTGAATAAGGAGAAAGTTACAGTCAGCTGCCTGTCGGGTGCCAGGATCTGCCACATAATGCACGCACTCAGGTCATTCAACAACAGGTACAAATATGACTCTGTCATTGTCCATGTTGGTGTGAATGACCTGAGATGTACCTCCCTGGACTACATGAAAAGAGACATAGAAGAGCTCTCAGATCTTGTAGCCCAGGCAGGTATGACTCTTGCTCTGAGTAGCATCCTATCATCACCCAGAATGATACCGCAGTACAAGCAGAAAATGATTGATTTCAACAATTGGCTAAGTTTCTGGTGTCATTCTAAGGGGATCCAGTATCTGTCTGCCTGGGATGACATGATCGACAAACCTTGATGCTTCATCAGAGATGGTCTGCACCTGTCACCCAGGGATTATGGATACTCGCCAAGACTCTTGGCACCCTTATAGTGCCTTTTGTAGGCAATGTCCTGAAGATGAAATTACTGCCATAACAGTTACAAACAAATAAAATAAGAGGGTTATGCTACTCAATGCTAGAAGTCTAAATCTCAAAATGCACTTGCTCAAAGCACTCCTTAAAAATGGAGAACATCGACATCTGTGCAGTGACCGAGACCTGATTCAAGGTTCCGGAGACCACCTCAGCCCTACCAGGCTACAATTCATACCACACCTTTCGGCCCCTAAACCTGGACCGAAGCACTAAAGGTGATAGTGTCTCCATATTCATAAAGGATATGCACACCTACAGACTAGTAGCCCAACATAACACATCAGAGATACTTCAGATACAACTAACACTGGGTAAAACTGCAGCCAGGTTGTAGCCTGCTATAGATCCCCCACCATGTCCCAAGACTCCCACTTCACATTCCTAAACAAACTGGAAAATATTAGGGTACAACCCAATACCCTCATACTGGGAGACCTTAACTACACCTCCATTAACTGGGAAAAATACTCATGTACCAAAACACTTGCTCAACGTTTTCTGGAATTCATTAATTCCAACGCCCAGGACTAACTCATTCTTACCCCTACCAGGGGTCGAAAGATCCTTGGACCGTTGCTCTACACCAGTAATCAACTCCTCCCTGGTCAGAACCGACCACAAGCTAATCACCATGGGTATCCACATCCCACCCTCATCCCCACTAAAGGAAACCACCGTAAAGAACTTCTCCAAAGCCAATTTTGGGCTTCTAAAAACAGAGGTGGTTAACTTCACAACACCCATGCAAATGGAAAATAGGTGCATGACTGCTGAATCCTACACCAATGCACTGTATGAGCACATACACAAGTGTATGGAATGGGCCATACCAAACAGAACCAAGACGCTCTCCTCCAAAAAAAGGAAGCCAATTTGGTGGTCCCCCACCATAAACAAACTCTACAACAGAAGGAAAAAAACTGTTGCAGGAAAGGGTGAATTCCCAAGACTGGAAAAACTCCCTTGTTAGCCTCAGCAAAAAACTGAGCTCTATCATCAAATCCTCTAAAGCTAGCTATGAAAACAAAATTGCTGCAGATTCTAAAGCCAACCACAAGGCATTCTATAGTTATGTCAAGAATCTACGTGGCAATAATCAGATCTGCTCTGAGTTACAACACAATGGCAATACATATACAGAGCTAACTGATATTGCCAGCATATTGGCCGACAGGTTCAGTGCGAACTTTACCCCCCTTTCACTGCCTAAAGGGCCTATCACAATACCTGAGGAAAGCCAAGTCCCTATTATCACAGCTAAACAGGTAAAAAACACACTGTCCAAAGCTAGGATTACAGCTTCCACAGGACCTGATAATATCCCTGGCTGTGTTCGACATGAATTACAAAGTGAACTGGCACCACACCTGAGTACCATGTTTAGTCACAGCCTAATTTCAGGCTTTGTTCCTACCAAATGGTGCACTGCTATGATCATCCCACTCCACAAAGGGGGGGCGACTACAGACCCTGGGAACGACCGCCCCATTAGTCTTATGAGTCTGATATGTAAAGCTATGGAGCGCATCATCATGGACCTTATAAATAAGGACATAGGGAATCTCAAAAAGCAGTTTGGGTTTGTGAAAGGTAGATCATGCCTGCTCAACCTGAGAGACATCTTCGAGTCTGTCCCCAGAGCTGTGGATGAGGGCAAGGTAGTTCACACAGCCTACCTAGATCTTGCCAAGGCCTTCAACACCATCCCTCACTCAGGAATCATAGATAGAATCACTAAACTAGACATAAACCCCTATGTCATAAGATGGGTTGCCAACTGGCTCACTGATAGAACACACACTGTGAAAGTAGCGGACTCCAAATCTGACTACCAACCAGTTACAAGTGGTGTCCCACAGGGATCGGTCCTAGGTCCTCTCCTGTTTGCATCTACTTCTCTAAAGTTCAAGCCAACACAAAGGGACTATGGCTGACCAAGTTTGCAGATTATTGCAAACTGGGAGCCATTATTGATTCTCCAACTGATGTAGACATTTTACAAAAAGGGCTCACTGACACCAGTGACTGGTGTCAGAATGATGGCCTTAAACACATTTCCCTTTAGGAAAAATTTAGTGCCCATGAACTACCACATAGGTGGTAGTCCACTAAACGTCAAAGGTATGATAAGAGACCTGGGGACACAGTTTGACAGCAACCTCTCCTTTAATAACCACATTGCCACTGTAGTCAGAAAGTCCTTCTATCTGGTACATCTCATTACAAAAGGTTTCTCATCCAAGAAGAAAGAGGTCATAATCCCTTTCTACTTGTCCCTCATTAGACCTATTATGGAATACAATACCCCATTTGGTATGTAATGCACTAGACACCTACAACAACTGGAAAGGCCACAAAAATACTTCACTAAGAGGATCTTAGGCCTTAGACACATGCCCTATATGGACAGACAAAAAACTCCAGTTATACTCTGTCTCTTATCACCTACTTAGAGGCAATCTCTGCTTGACCTACAAAGCCATATCTGACCCAGAGCTGCTAGATATGCTACACCTAAAGAAATCCCAATCCCTCCATTCCACATGCTCCAGGGACCTAAACTCCATTACCACAATAAACAGAACATGCTGGAGGGACAGGTTCCTAACCCAGAGGCTTCCCATACTCTGGAACAAACTTCCCATTCACGTAAAGCAGAGAACTTCATTGGCCCTCTTTAAGTAAAATCTTGATGAGTGGATGGGCAATAGGAAGTTCACCCTGGGGATCACTTCAGTGGCCTTTCTTGATAGGGGCACTGGGAACTAATTTTAGGCTGCATGATGCCAGGGAATCTTCCTGGGCTAGGCTTATATAGGCTCCAGGGCCATTAGCCTAGTACACACCTATGAACCTATGAAACATGCCTCCATGTGCAGTCTCTGCCATTGTAGGTGCTTTACTTTATATAAATAATTTTCCAAACCTTTATTTCTTGTAACAGTGGTACTTTCCCTTCTGGCTGTTGAAGTACCAACCGATCTTCAGCATTTGGACTGTAGTTAAGCAAAGGATTGTTGTCTAAACATAGCAGCCTATATAAACAATCATTATCCGTAACCCTTCTAAAACTAAATTGGAACCAAAATTCAGAGCAGCAGAATCACTGAAACCTTTTGCCATAGCCCCTGAGGAGGAAAAATACAAACCAACTCAAAAAGAGAAACACTTCCAACTGGCAAAAAGCTGGGTAATCCTTAAAATACAGTGACTTTCAGAAGGAAGAAAGGAATCCCAGAGCCAAGGCTAAAACAAAACTGATTTTTAATAAAAAACAGACGTAAATGCTTTTGAACAGAGTTCTTCTTCAGACAAGTTAAAAATAAGACCTCTAATAACATTTAAACACATAGCAAATAAAAACAAGCCAATCATTTTGCAGGAAACAATTACTTATGCAAATCCCTAGATTTTAAAATTGGTCTTAAAGAGATCTTGTCATTGATACCTGGTTGCCTGTCAGCACAGAACTTAAAAATCCAATAGAGTTCCTTTTTCCTCAGTATAACTTTTTAAATCACCACCATGTGTCCCTTTAAACACAACTTCTATAGTTTTAAACATAAGATTATGTGAAGGACCTGACTCAAATACATGTTTAGCTAGAGCATTAGCAAAATCACTTTTCTTAATAACATATTTGTGCTCATGTATTCTTTCATAAAACATCCTATTCTTTTTACCTAGGTAAAAACTTTCACATATTGTACATGTTGCTAAATAAATAATATTTCTGGTTTTGCAGTGTGCATGTACCTTAAAAGTGAATCTTTGTTTAGAGACAGGATGTATAAACAAATTGGACAGCTTTATAGATGAGCAACACGTACACCTACCACAAGAAAAAGTACCAAGGGGCAAATGCTTGTCTGAAGTGTCTTCCTGACATAGCTTAGAATCACTATGACAATGCCGTCTTTTTAATGATTTCTTATTCTTGTATGGTTAGAAGGGTCTATCCCCCCACTATACCCTTAATCTTATCATCTGTAATAAGAATATTCCAATTAGAATCTATTACATGTCTTATCTGATTAAAGTCACTAGCATAAGACAATACTATTGGCACATATTTATTGCCTTTCTCCTCCATGGGTGGAGAGCTCATAGCAATCTTTTCAGAAAAGTAAGGGGAAGCTACACTGGCACTCAATCTTCTTACTTCCTTAGCCATTCCATCTATTTCACTATTCCTATATCCTCTTGCTAAAAAGTCAGAAGGCAACATTATAAGATCAGTCTGAAAACCCTCTTCAGTATTATTTAGGCAGAAGACTCTCATCCCTTGACCTTTCAAGATATTCCTGTAAACATGAGGAGGGTGCATACTATTACACTGAAGTAGTTTATTTTTCCAACAGGATTTTCTATATGCACTACAGCTATAATTCCATATTTATTGCACTACAGACTTTATTGTATATACTTCATTGCAGTTAATGCTTTATTCTTTCTTGTTTATTACACTATAGTTAGCATAATACATCCATACTCACCACACTCATGGCACAACCTGGCCAAGCTCCTAGCATGGGACTTGACATTGCAAGCCCTTTCAGCAGTAGCTGTTGGGAGAGAAGCACACCATTATGCATATGAGTTTTGAAGACATTCAGCTTGCATTTTGTTAAGACAGCAGGAAACATACTTACATACTTGTAGGGCATTCCCTGCCCTCACTTCTTGGACCAGGTGTCCAAGGTCCCCCTCTTTTGCCTTTTCAGGTCGTCATGGTGGTGATGACATTGCTCACCTGTGTGGGGGATACCAATAACACTGATGAGTTCTCTGGCCAACCAGTCCCAGGCCTCCACCTTACACATCAAACCTTGAAAACTGCCCTGCAGCAGCCTATCATTATGGTTTTTAAAAGGAGCTCAACATGACCCTGGGCTCAAGAATTCCCCAACTCTGCACCCAAAAGTGTGCACCTTCTCCTGCACTGACAGCCATATCCACAGTAGGTAAGACTTACAAGGAATGATGTAGATTCCCACCTATTGCACTTAATATAGGCTGTTTTTCCACCATTACACATCACTGTGAACCATTCAAAAAAGAGCTGTGTTGCTTAGCAGTGTGCAAATGAGCCAAGCAGAGTTGAGCAGCCTGCAAACATGCACAATTGTGGTTTAAGCTAAGCTGAACACCGTGCAAACATTGGCAGCCATTATCATGTTTATGCAGTGTTTAGCAAGTTTTAACACAGTTGAGCAGAGTGTGGCAGAGTGCAACAGTGTAGCAGAGCCATATTTTAAAATTCTGTTCATAAAGTGTACAAGAAAAATACATGCATGTTGTCCCTTCCTTGTATTCAAACCCTGGACCTACTATAAAGCTGTAACTCTACCCATTTAGCTATGTGGATATTAAGAAATCCAGAAATCTGCTATACCTTCACATATACCACTGAGCTACCTGTTAGCATGCCATCCAAACACACTTAAACATACCTATAAATAAATAATTAATTACATCCACTTTCTATTTTTAGATGTCTGGCAGGTGCCTGCTGTCTATATGTGAGCACAGCTTGGCATTGTTCCATGCCGTACCACACAAACATGCATTTGTTTTAAATAAAAAAATACAAAAAAAAAAGGACATTATAGAACATAGTAACATTTGCACATTTGACACACTGCATGATATTGCTGCAGTGTCATTGCAGGGAGTCTCAACATCATCTCCAGCCCCTGTTAGCTGCTACACCTCTCCCTACACTGATTCAATATCTGTGTTCCTCGGTTCTTCCTTGGCATGCTGCAGAGTAACCATTACTGCTCTCAGCAAGCTATAATCCCTGATAAGAAGAAAACCAAATCTACAATTTTATGCAAAAGTGGGGAAAGAAAGTAGAAAAGCACAGGAAGAACACGTGAAGGTATCTAACACAATAACAGCCAGGTGACAACTGTAAACAGATAATTAACTACTTTAGTAAAAAAAATATATATATATAAACTGCAATTGAAAGTAAAAGTGGGTATAAAGTGTAAAGCACAGGGGGAACTCTTATTTAACAAATAAAAGTTGCTATCTTACACAATAACAGCCAGGAGACTGTTATAAATACAAAATGAGTGACATTATTCAAATAAACTGAAAAACTAGTAAAAATAAATAAAAATAAGATATAAATACAGAAATGCAAGGAGAATTTAAGTGCAATGCAATACAACTACATTTCTGTTTCTTTTTTCTTGCGAGTTGAGCCTAAAAAAATAGAACATTTCTCCTCAGCAGATGTGCCACCAGCACAACTCTCCTAAAACTTTCAGAAAATATGCAATGCAAATGGAAACCCATTCAGTTAAACTGAAGATGTAAAGTGAAAGAACCAATAAAAAAGCAACTAGACATACAGCTCATAATGTCTATTCATCAGAAACAGCAGCATATTTTACTCTGTCACAAAATAACCACTATTGCCCTTTGCAAACTAACACCTTAACTAGAAAACCAAATAAAACTGTGATCAAATGCAAAAGTGTGTGTGGATGGGGGTGGGTGGATGGAGGAATGGAAAACCACAGGAAGAACATCTTGCTTAACAACATGGAGATGCTATCCAACACAATAACAGCCAGGTGACTGCTGTAAACACACTTTTAACAACCTTAGTCAAAATAAACTGTAAACTGCAAACTAATGTAGAAGTTGGGAATAAAATGTAAAAGCACAGGGAGAACACTTAGTTTAACAAAATGGAGATGCAACCTAGCAGAATATCAACTAGGTGTCTGATGCAAATACAGTATTAGCAGCTTTTGACAAACTATAAGGGTGGTAAAACGTATAAAGTAAGCAATAAATATAGAAAGCACTAGACAAATTTAAATGCAATGGAATATAAGAGGGGGAATTCAGTAAACCTTACATGATTTTCCCCATGTGCACATGGGAGTGATCAGTTTTAGATTCAGTAAACCCCACATAGCAGTGCACAAGCATGCGCAAATAGAACAATTTCCATGCAATGCAAATTTCAGCTTAGGCAGGTGAATTTTGTGCAAATTAGCCAGGTGGAGTGATCCAACAAGCCAAAAGGAATCTGTGTAGACTCTGTGTCCATGTTTGTAGTGTACCCAGAAATTTTCCATGTACAGGAGTCTACACAGAAAGAAGGGGATGTAAAAGTCCACAAATATGGACATAACTCCCCTGAAAAAGTTAGATCACATACATAAATGTGCAAAACATGCATTGTAGATGTCTGAAAAGGTCAGGGAAGACGTGAAATTAATAATATATTTTTTTATTAATTTCCACATGCTTGCACTATGCACCACATTGTGCAAACATGCTTGACAGAGAAATAAAAAAAATTGTAAAAAACACATAATATAGTTTTGACAAATGTATTGCAGGACCTTGCATTGGGTCTGTACAATGCTGCATTCCTGCTGTTACCCAGCTTACACAGCTATGAACTGTGTGGTTTCCAGGTTGTCAGCATGAATATGTATCCAAATGAGGGGTATATGCCATGCATTTGTTGAATCACTAAAGTGAGCAAATGTGTCTGCATATCCACATCGTGTAGGCAACTACATGGTCTTGATATTCCCACTGGATTTTTTGTGCTCAGTGCATGTGTTTGCACAGAGCACTGCTTGCTGCAAATGGTTTGGGTTTAGCTTAGTGTGCTCGCATGATTAGACCACCCACGTGACAGTCATGACGTAGCCAGCTATGAATGAAAACCTTATATATTCAATTAATATTATGTACTTCTGTATAAGCTATGCTGCTCGAATCTGCTCTTAGTGCCGCATCACGCAATTAAGTAGGGACTTTCATGTCAATTATATCTTAAGCAGGTTAACTGCATCATAATTAACCAATCCCACATGGTGGACCTACATCACAACTGTATAAAGTGTGCATACACCCTATATTCTGATTTTCCCTTACTCATTACAGCCAAGTACACCTCCAGGCATTTCTGCAGTTACCTCCTACTGCACCTATAGGCGTCATACATTGCTTGTTCATATTTGCATTAATAATTCCAAAACCATGCTACAATCAAGGTATCAGAATATTTTATCCTGAAGCATACATGATGGCAAACGCAGTTGTATTGATATTTGACCCCTGTCAATGAGTATTTATTAGAACTGTAAGGTGCTAACTTCATTTTTTAAAGGCTCTAGCGACACCTACTGGAAGTTAAAGGTACTCACTCAAAAGAGCTGACTGGAGGGAATGAGTTAATACTTTGAACGATTGGAGTAGAGACTTGAAAATTTTTAACTGAGATAATGTTAGGGGCTGCTGCAGCTATTCTACATATGTATGCGCCAGCTGCTGAAGTCAGTGCTTCTAGTGCTGCTGACAATAGGCCTAGGCCAAGGAGGAGAAGAGTGTTCAGGCCCAGGGTAACCTACCAGGAGCTACATGAGTTGGATATTTTACAGTGCTACAGGGTGGACAGAGACATACTACAAGAACTCAGTGAGCTATGTTGCCTTCAACTCAAACTCAAAGCAAACAGAAGGTAACCTATCCCAGTAGAAACTAAGATATGTGTAGCCCTTATGATACTAGCTACAGCTACTTTTCAAAGACCAACTGGGGGCATGATGGGGATGTCACAGGCATCTGCATCCAGAATACACCACCAGTTCCTGTATGCTATGCTCCCATGTGCCAGTAAACACGTATCATTTCCCCTTTCCCCTGAGGTGAGGGACAGCAATATGCAACACTTCTACCATGTAGCACACTACTCTGAAGTACTGGGTGCCATAGATTGCACTCTTATACACATCAAGGCACCACCTAGTGAGCAGGGTAGAATCTACGTTAATCACAAGGCATACCACTCCATCAGCTGCCAAGTGGATTATCATGAATGTGTATGCTGGCAACCCTGGCAGTAATTATGACTCCCATATCTGGCACACATCACAGCTGCAATGGATGTTTGCTAGGGGGGGGTCATCCCACAGAACCATTTACTGGGGCATGCTGGCTATGCCCTGGAACCATGGAAGATGACACCCATCAGAAATGCACACACACCCACTGAAGAATGCTATAATGAGAAACACACACAAACTAGGAACATCATAAAGCATGTGTTTGTGCTTCTGAAGTCATGGTTCCAGTGCCTTGATATATCTGGTAGAGCCCTGCAGTATACTCCAGCCACTTGTGCACAGATATTCACAGTATGTGTTATGCTACACCATCTAATCCTGCGGAAACAGCTGCAGCAGGATCAGCAAAGGGAAGTGATACACTGCCCGCCACCAGTGCCAAGGTCACCACAGCCACAGTCACATGAGGACTCAGAGGAGGAACCCTCTGATGATGTCCCTGTAGGTATATGTAGGTGTGCTCAGTATGCCATGACTTTGGCTAAGAGACAATGCATAGCACATTCACTGACAACCTAGGGAACTAGGGACTAACACCTTACTCCTACTCACATACATATATTAAAATTGATGTCAGGCAACTCACACATCCAGTACCTATCCATGTATTGGCTGTGTACTGCTAGCATCAGACAGAGTCAGACCTGAACTACAGTTGTGTCAAACACTGCATTTGCAAGGTAAGTCCATAACCTACACAGTAGTCTAGTGGATTATTATGATATGTCATTGTAGCTATGGACCAGGTACTTTATGCAGGTAACTATAGTGGATTATTTGGACAGAAATGACATCCAAATGGCATTATAGACACCCAATCCACTAACATGTCACCATTTGTAATTGGTAGGCCTCATGCGTAGAATATTCATGCAGTCCTTCTTCAACAGATTACTGGTACATCATTCAAGGGACATGTTAGAAAGTGAGGTTAAATGATAGTCAGACTAGTGTATATCTTAGCAGAACATGGGCTTTTGTTCCCTCACCCCTCAAAATGGCAGTGTCTCCTTGTAGCTGCCATATACATACATATATATATATATATATATATATATATATATATATATATATATATATATATATATATATATATATATATATATATATATATATCTATATATATATATATATATATATATATATATATATATATATATATATATATAATATCTGTATATATATATATATATATATATATATATATATATATATATATATATATATATATAGCTACACATACATATCGTACATACACAGACACACCAGTTGTTCTTGTCTTTCGGCTTTTCCCGGTTAGGAGTTGCCACAGTGGAACTCCAGTCCGCTAATGATTGGCAGTAGATTTTCACAAACGCCGAGGTGCCAGGTCAATGTTCAACCTTAAATGATGTCACGCCCATTTAAGCATGTCTTTCGAACGCCCGCCCAACCGCAGGGAGGACATGCAGACTCCACACAGAAGGCACTCCCCGCACTTCAGCCGAGAATCGAACAGGAGAACCTCTTGCTGTGAGGCAACAACGCTACTGCTGCACCACCACGGAAGTCAGCACACACACCTATATGTTTATATATATATATATATATATATATATATATATATATATATATGTGTGTGTGTGTGTGTGTGTGTGTATATATATATATATATATATATATATATATATATATATATATATATATATATCACTTTTATAGGTTCATAGGTTGGTACTAGACTATTGGCCCTAGGGCTTATACAAGCCTAGCCATAACAATTCCCTGGATATTTCTTCCCACAATATTTACTTCCTTGGACCCCTGTCTAGCAGGGTGACTGATGTGATCCCTGAGGTGAATTTCCTATCTCCCATCCAATTGTCAAGGTTACTTTTGAAGAGGGCCAAGGAGGTGCTCTGCTTGACATGTATGGGCAGTCTATTCCAGAGTATGGGGAGTCTCTGGGTCAGGAATCTATCCCTCCAACATGTTTTGTTCATTGTGATGACAAAGTTTAGATCCCTGGAGCATGTGGCTCTGACAGATTGGGATTTCTTTAAGTGGAGCATGTCCAACAGCTCAGGGTTTGGCTTGGCCTTGTATGTTAAGCAGAGATCATCTCTGAGTAGACAATATGCCACAGAGTATAGCTGGAGTTTTTTTAGACAGTCAGCATAGGCCATCTGCTTTAGGCTTATGATTCTTTTAGTGAGGTATTTCTGCGGCCTTTCCAGCTGTTGCAGATGTCTTGTGAGGTACAAACCAAATGGGGCATTGCACTTTATAAGGGGTCTAATGGGCGATGAGCACAGTGGGACAATGGCCTCCTTTTTTCTGGATGAAAAGCCCTTAGTGATGAGGTGCCACATAGATTATTTCCTGACTGTTTTGATGATGTGGTTATCGACGGTGAGATCACTGTCCACCTGTGTCCCTAAGTCTCTCATCACACTTTCAGTGTTTAGTGTACCACCACCTATGTAGTAATTCATGGGTACATTTTTTTCCCAAAGGGGATAACTATACATTTCTTGGCATTAAGCTTGAGCCCATGGCTCTGGCACCAAGCATCTGTTTCTGTAAGGCCCTTTTGTAGAATATCCACATAATTTGGGGATTCAGTAATGGCTCCCAGTTTGCAGTCATCTGAAAACTTTGTTAGCCAGAGTTCCTTAGTCTTGGCCTGTACTTTAGAGAAATAGATGCCAAACAAGAGCAGTCCCAGGACTTGAACCCTGAGGTACTCCACTTATCACCTATCTAGAGCTGGATTTGGAGTCGGCAACTTTTACAGTCTGGGTTCTGTCAGTAAGCCAGTTGGGAATCCATCGAGTGACATAGGGATTTATGCCCAGCTTAGTAAGTTTATCTATGATTCCAAAGTGGGAGATGGTGTTGAAGGCCTTGGCAAGGCCAGATAGGCTGTGTGGACCACCTTACCCTCGTTCACAGCTCTGGAGACTGATTCAAAGAAGTCAATCAGATTCAGCAGACAAGATCGGCCCTTCACGAACCCAAACTGGGTGGGGTTCAGTGTTTGAAGGTTGCCAATGTCTTTGTTTATAAGTTCCATGATAATGTGTTCCATGCCCTTGCAGATCAGGCTCGTCAGATTGATGGGACGGTAGTTCCCGGGATCCAAGGTGGATCCCCCTTTGTGGAGTGGGATAACTGTAGCTTTGCACCACTCAGTGGACACATAGCCTGACGTGACACTATGATTACACATGACACTTAAGGGAGGTGCCAGTTCATTATGTAGTTCATGTAGTACACAGTCCAGAATGTCATCTGGTCCCATGGTTGCTGTATTCTTAGCTTGGGAGAGTGTGGTTTCTGCCTGTGTGGCCATGATTACTGGAATTTAGCAATCTTTTGATATTGAGATGGGCCCTTTAGGGGATGAGAGGGGGGTGGAGTTGGCACTAAATCAATCTGCCAGGATATTGGCAATATCCTTGGGATCAGTATATTTAATGTCATTCTGTTGTAGCTCAGAGCAGATCTGAGCATTGCCATTTAGATTCTTGACATAACTATAGAATGCCTTGTGGTTTTCTTTGGAATCTTTAGCAATTTTATTTTCGTAACTAACTTTGGAGGATTTTATGAGGGATCTCAGCTTCTTACTGAGGCTGGTAAGGGAGTTTTTTTGCATCCTGGGATTTACCTCTTTTCTGCAACAGTTTCTTCCTTCTGTTGTATAGTTTGTTTATGGCAGGGGACCACAAGATTGGCTTCCTTATTTTGGAGGAGAGTATCTTGGTTCTATTTGTGATGACACGATTCATGCATGAGTGGATGTGCTCATACAGTACCTTAGTGTAGGATTCAGCAGTCAAACTTTCAGCTCCCATCTGCATGGATGTTCATGAAGTTGTCACTTCTGACCTGAGTAGCATGAAGTTGGCTTTGGAGAAGTTTTTTTTACAGCAGTTTCCTTACTGGGGGGTGGGGGTGGGATGTGGATGTCAAGGGTGATTAGCTTATGGTCAGACCTGACCAATGAGGGGGTGACCACTGGTGTGGAGCATCTATCTCCCATGTTGGTAATGACCAGGTCTAGGATATTAGAGCCCCTGGCGGGACAATGGATTAGCTGATCCAGGATGTTTGAATTTATGAATTCCAAGAACCATTGGGAAAAGATGTTGGTACCTGAGTAGTTTTCCCAGTTAATGGCAGGGTAGTTGAAATCACCCAGTATTAGGGTGTTTGGTTGTATCTTAATATTTTTCAGTATGTTTAAAAAGGTATAGTGAGTGGGGCATGGTGGGGGATCTATAGCAATCTACAATTTGGATTGCAGTCTTACCTGGTGTTAATTGCAACTGGAGAATTTCATATGCATTGTGTTGGGCAACTAGCCTGGAGGTGTGAATATCCTTGGTGAATATGGACACTTCTCCACCTTTAGTGTTTCGGTTTTGGTTTTGTGGCAGAAAAGTGTGGTAAGAGTTGTAGCCTGGTATTGCAGGGGTGCTCGCTGTAGCCTTGAACCATGTCTCAGTTACTGCACAGATATCAATGTTCTTCGTTTTTAGGAGTGCCTTGAGAGAGTGCATTTTGAGGTTTAGACTTCTAGCATTTAGTAGCATTACCTTCAGATTTTGCATGCTTGTATCTGTTACGGTGGTGGTTTTGTCCTTTGAACCTTGCCTAAAAAAGGCACTATAAGAGTGGCAAGAGCTTTAGACAGTAACCTGAATCCCAGTGGCAACAGGTGCAGGCCATCTGTGGCAAAGCATCATGGTCTGTCGACCATGTCGTTCCAGGCAGACAGATACTGGATCCCCTTTGAATGACACCAGAAGCTTAGCCAGTTGTTGAAGTCAATCATTTTGTCTTTTTACTGTGGTATAATTCTGGGTGAAGGCAAGATGCTACTCACGGCTAGGGTCATACCTGCCTCGGCCACATGATCCAAGAGCTCTTCCATGTCTCCTTTCATGTAGTCCAGGGAGGTACATCTCAAGTCATTCACTCTAACATGGACAATGGCAGAGTCATATTTGTACTTGTTGTGGAGTGACTTGAGTGCATGCGTTATGTGGTGGATCCTGGCACCTGACAGGCAGCTGACTGTAATTTTCTCCTTGTTCAGCCTGGTGAATGGGACATCAGTGTGCCTGACTATAGAGTCACCTATGACTAAAGTGTTGGGTACATTTTCTTGCCTTAGGTGCTGTTGTTGGGTGGCACACTGGTGTTGTGAGCTATGTGTCACTTTGGTTGTGACTGGTCTTAGTTTGCGTTTCAGCTTCGGAGGTCCTTGTTGCTTGGGCACGTTAATGTTAAGGGCCTCTGCATATGTGGGTTTAGTGTTGCAATGTTTTGGTGTTGATGGTGTGGGTTTTGAAGGGCTATGTGTTGCTTGAGGTGTAGTGCAGGTGTTAACCTTCTCCTCTTGACTGTCTAGCACAATCTTGGCTGGAGAGAGTTTGCTTCCAGTTTGGCTATGTAAGTTCATCTCTTGCAGGTTGCAGTGTTGGGTGGTAGGAGGAGAGTGTTGTCTGTGTACATGAGGCAGTTGCTGCATTGCCCCAGTATGCCCAGATTCACCAGGTGGACAGGAAAAATGACCAGAAGCTAACCCTTGGATATGCCTGTTTAGGTGCATTTTTGTATGTGTGTGCATGTCTGTATTGCACCTACAAAGTCATGGAGAGTAAAGCTGCATTATGGCATATATATTGTTGGACAAATGACCAAAAGGAAGGGCTCAACATTAGTTAATGCACTTAGAAAAATGTGGAAGTGCATAGAATAACATATGTTGCAATTGGAGGACTATTTGGACATCTGACATTCAGAGCTCTGACAGTCTTTTCTCACATGATGTGTAGATGATACTACATTTGAAAGCAAACAACAATTTATTGTGAAACACACATAAATATGAGTCAAACCTGTGTACTTGCTGCAAACATCTGGACAGTGATGAATCATATCACGTCTCCCTAAGACAGCATGTGGAAACCTTGAAAATGTATGGCACAGTATATGAATGCATACATATATTGTGAAGCCATATGTTTGTATCTACGGCAGTGAAAGCACCTCCATTGTCTGCTGGATTTCACCACACATACATCAACAACTGAACAAGTTGTGTAATGTATCATTTTTGTGCACACACATTGACAGGGATAATTTAGTTTTGCCATAGGCTTGCCCATCCAAATGCAAACAGACACATCTGTCCAAAATGGGTACTGTAGTCACATAGCTAGGCTACAAAACAGCTGTTTTACTGGTATGCTTCTACATGCAGATGACAGTAAGAAGCAATGTAACTCTGCAGGCCTTTCAAGCTAGTCAACAAAGGCCTCATTTACGTTCTCTAGGATTAGTTCATCTGCAGTCATTTAGAAAGCAGATTTGATCCATGGTGCATGCTTTAAGAACTATGATCTGTAGTGTGTAAAACTAGATAGGTAGGGGTGCTAATCTCACTGTAGCCCCCTTGGTGTGTGTGTGTGTGTGTGTGTATGTGTGTGTGTGTGTGTGTGTGTGTGTATCTCCCCGAAGAACAAGCGTGAATTCCACATTGACTTCCAAACTGGCATGAGTTTGCACATTTTGGCCTTTGCAGTTGATGCAGGCCTCCAGACTGTTGGCTTACACAAGGCATGATGTCATCTACTATAAGATTACCTAAAGCCATGCTAATATTAGACTTGAGCTGTGCTGTGTGTGTGTGTGTGTGTGTGTGTGTGTGTGTGTGTGTGTGTGTGTGTGTGTGTGTGTGTATGTGTGTGTGTGTGCGCGTGTGTGTGTGTGTGTGTGTGTGTGCGTGCGTGTGTGTGTGTGTGTGTGTGTGTGTGTGTGTGTGTGTGCGTTTGTGTGTGCATTAAGTACTGTGATCTGTACTGTGTAAAACTAGATGTGAAGGGGTTCTAATCTCACTGCATCCCACTTGGTGTGTGTGTTTTTGTGTGTATATCTCCCCAAAGAGCGAGTGTGAATTAAAAAATAGCATGGGTTTGCACTTTTTGGCCATTGCAGTTGTTGCAGGCCTCCAAACTGTGTTCCTTCACAAGGCCTGCTGTTGTCATCTACCATAAGATTACCTAAAGCCATATCAATGTCAGACTTGAGCCATGGTGCATGCATTAAGTACTGTGATCTGTAGTGTGTAAAATGGACAGGTAGGAGTTCTGATCTCACTGCAGCCCTCAGTGTGTATATGAATCTGTGTGTTTATCTCCCCAAAGAGCAAGTATGAATCCCACACTGACTTCCAAATTGGCATGGGTTTGCACTTTTAGGCCCTTGCAGTTGATGCAGCCCTCCAAACTGTTGTCCTCCACAAGGCCAGTTGATGTCATCTACCATAAGATTACCTTAAGCCATGTCAATGTCAGATTTGAGCTGTGACACATGCATTAAGTACTGTATTATGTAACCAGTAAAAATAGATAAGTAGAGGTGCTAATCTCACCCCAATCCACCTGGGGTGCACGTGTGTATGTTTATGTGTGTATTCATTTCCTTCCAGAAGAAGTGTGAATCCCTAACGTACATGTTTTTGCACTGTTTTGGGCCTTGCAGGTGATGCAGGCCTCCAAATTGTTGTCCTTCACAAGGCCTACTGATGTCATCCACTATAGGATTACCTAAAGCCGACTTTATGTCAGACTTGAATAGTGGTGTGTGCAATATGTTGTGTGTTCTGTGGTCTCTAAAACTATATAACTAGGGGTTCTATTCTCACTGCACTCAAACTGGTGTGTGCATGTGCTGTGCAGTGTTCCGTAACCATAGATAGGAACTGGTACTATTGTCACTGCAGCCAACTTGGTGTGTGTGTGTGTGTGTGTGTGTGTGTGTGTGTGTGTGTGTGTGTGTGTGTGTGTGTGTGTGTGTGTGTGAGTGTGTGTGTGTGGGGTGTGTGCGTGTGTGTGTGTGTGTGTGTGTGTGTGTGTGTGTGTGTGTGTGTGTGTGTGTGTGTGTGTGTGTGTGTGAACTTATGGGACCATATGATCATAGAAGGTCATTATGCTAATGGCCCTAGAGCCATTACAACCTAGCCAAATTCTTAACCTTATTTTCATGATCAACACCTATTGCCTCTGTCCAAAAGAGACACAAATGGAATCCCCAGGGTGAGTTTATGGTCACCCATCCAATCGTCCAAATTGCATTTGAAGAGGACCAATGAGGTGTTCTGTTTGACATGAAGTAGGAGTCTGTTCTAAAGGTGTGTTAACCTGTGGGAAACAAATCTGTCCCTACAGCAGGTTTTATTAATGTCAAATACCAAGTTAAGGTCTTTAGAGTGAGTAACCTGTGTACCATTTGACTTAAGGATATGTATCATTTTCAGTAAAGCAGAGTCAGAGATTCTCATATACAATGTAGAGATCACCTCTGAGTACTCTGTATGAAACAGAGTAAGATAACAGTGGTTTCAGATGATTGACATAGAGAAGATGCTGAAGACCTTGAATTTTCCTTGGGAGGAATCTTTGTATTCTCTCCAATTGCTGTATGTGCTTGGAAAGGTACATCTCAAAAGGGGTATTGTACTCAATTATTGAAATGAATAGGAAAGACTACAGGGTGGTTATAACATCTTTTTTTCTGGAAACAATGCCTTTACCTATTACATGAGCAAGATAGAATGCCCTTCTTACCACTGATCAAAAGTAAGTAGCTGTCAGCCTGTGTGACCAGGTCTCTCACCATTGAGTGTGTACGTAAGATGTTGCTATTGATGTGGTAGTTAGCAGGAACATTGTTTTTACCAAAAGGAATGATAACAGATTTTTTTGCATTGAGTATAAGGCTATGACTTTCACACCAATCATTTGTGTATGTAAGACTCTCTTGTAGGATGTTAACATCATGTGGAGATTCTATGACCGCTCCCAGTTTGCAGTCATCAGCAAACTTTATCAGCCACTGACCTTTAGTTTTTTGCTTGTACTTCACAGAAATAGATTCCAAACAGTACAGGTCCCAAGACTGAACCCTGTGGAACACTACTGGTTACAGGTCTGCAGTTGAGGTGGACTCCCTTATTTGGACTATATGAGTTCTATCAGGGAGCCAGTTAGCGACTCACCTAACAGTATAAGGGCTGATGCCTACTTGGGTGAGATTGTCAATGATGCCTGAGTGAGGGATAGTGTCAAACACCTTGGCTAAGGCAAGGTAGGCTGTATGCACAGATTTCCAATTGTCCAGGGCCTTGGTGACTGTCTTGAAGAAGTCCACTAGCTTTAACAGGCATGATCTCCCTTTTACACATCCAAACTGAGTACGGTCAAGTATTTGGAGATTACCTATATCTTTGTTGATAAGGTCTATGATGATTCACTCCATGACCTTGCAGATAAGGGTAATAGTCTATAGTTCCTGGGGTCAGTGGATGGACCACCTTTGTGTAAGGGAATAACAATGGTTGTTTTCCATTCAGCTGTTATGAAGCCAATGCTTAGACTATGCTTGAAAAGAGTACCCAGTGGTGTGGATAATTCATGTTGGTGCCCATGTAGGACACAGCCTGGGAAGTTATCAGGTCCCATAGATGCTGTGTTTTTGGTCTTAGAGAGGGAATTTATGACTTGCTCTTTAGAGATACAAGGTAGGGGCAGGTGGTAGGGATGTCATGGGGTGCATGTGGTGTGGACATGAGAGTGATGTTTTCAAAGAACCTGTTGGCCAACATGTTAGCTATGTCCACAGGCTCAGTATATGTGGTATCATTAACTACCACTTTGCCGCACATCTGGGCCTTTCCTTTTAGGTTATGGATGTAACTATAGAATGCCTTGTAGGTGTCTTTTGTTGAGGAAGCTAATTTAGACTCATAGTTTGCTTTGGAGGTCCTCATAAGACTTTGTATTGGCTTTCTTAAGCTGAGGATGGAGTGAGTCCAATTTAGGAGGGCTCCCTCCCTCTTACTGTTAGACAGCAATTTCTTATTATTATTGTAAAGCCTGTTAATTAATTGCAGTTGTCCACCAGGCAGGTTTGCTCTTCCTTGAGGAGTTTGTTTTGGTTCTATCATGTATGGCAGTCAATGCAGTTATACATGTGTTCGTATAAAGCATTGGTGTAGAGCTCAGCATAGTTTCCAGTTCCATCAAAGGGAGGAGGTGCAGTGAAGCTATTCATACCATCTCATAAGAGTTATAATCTGCTTTTCAGAAGTTTTTTTTAGTTTAGTTGCTACTGGGGGGGGGGTCAGGTATGACAGTTACTTTGAATGAGAGCAATTTGTGGTCAGAGCTCAACAGGGAAGGCCTCACAGTGTGGGGTACTACAGTGGTCTCTCATATTGGTAAGCACCAAATCCATGATGTTGGTTCCCCTTGTGGGGGTGTTAACCAGCTGGTCTAGGGCATTTCAGTTAATGAAGTCAAGGAACCTTTGGGAAAGTGGGTTTGAGCACGAGTAATCTACCCAGTCAATGGATGAATAGTTAAGGTCGCCCACAACCATGGTTTGCGGATGTATCCTGACAGAATTAAGTAGATACAAATAAGCAGAGTGGGTGTCCTGATTCACGGAGAGGTTCCTGTAGCTGGCAATGACTTGAATAGGTGCCCTACAAACAGTTAATTGCACCTGAGGTGTCTCCAGAGACTGATACTGTTTAACCATTCAGGATGTGTATTTATCTTTAATGAATAGTGATACACCGCCTCCTTTATTTTTCACACCCTCAGTCTGAGGTATGAACGTGTAGAAGGAGGTGTAACCTAGTATGTCTGTGGTGCTCTCTGCAACCTTGAAACAGGTCTCTGTGACTGCACAAATGTCTGTGTCTTCCAAGGTGAGGGCAGCTTCCAGTGAGTGTAGTTTCATGTTGAGACTACTAGCATTTAGCTGCATAATCTTTAGTTTGTTTTTAGATGGGCTTTTTACATTGTGAATTTTGTCCTTGAGACACCACCTATAAAGGGAACTATGGGGGTGGCAAGAGCCTTGGGAACTAGCCGAAATTCCAGGAGTGACAGATGAAGAACATCTCTAACGAAGCATCAAGGTCTGTTGATAATGTCATCTCAGGCTGATATATATATATTGTATCCCCTTAGGATGACACCAGCAACTAAGGTAATTATTGAGGTCAATCATTTTCAGTTTGCATTGTGGTGGTGCAGCAGTTAGCATTGTCGCCTTACAGCAAGAGGCTCTCTGGTTCGATTCTCGGCCGGAAAGCCTTCTGTGTGGAGTCTGCATATCCTCCCCATGGTCGAGTGAACTTTAAAGACATGAAGGTAGGTGCGTGCATGAGTGGATATGCCTTCCTTGAAGGTTGGGCACCAGGCTGACAACTTGACACTGTAAAAATTCACTGTCAGTCATAAGCAGACCAGTGATCTGCTGCGGCGACCCCTAACCGGGAAAAGCCAAAAGCCATTACTTTACTATTGAGGCATCATCCTAGGTGAAGGTAAAATGTTGCTTAAGGCTAGGGACATACCTGCCTGAGACAGATAGTCCAGAGAGGTACATCTCAAGTCATTCACAACACTAGTGAATATGACACAGTCACAACATTAACTGTTATTGAGAGACTTGAGTGCATGTGTGATATGGCATATCCTGGCACATGACAGACAGCTGACCATGACCTGGTAAAAGGGACATCAGTGTATCTCATGATGATATCACCTATGACTAATATGTTTGATTTTGAGTTTTGCCTTAGTTGTTTAACCGGGAGACACTGGTGCACAAGCTATTACGTGTAATGTGTTCTGCAGGGGAAGTATTATGTCTATCATGATTGTGCTTGTGTTTTGGAGGTCTCTTGGGTTTAGGTTTCTTTCTGCAAAGACTTATGCATATGTAGGTATGTGTGATGTGGGTTTGGGTGTATTAGGAGGTGAGGTGTGCATGCTTGCAACCCGCTCATTGTCATATGTACCGACTGGTGTGAGAGAGAGCATGGATTCAAGGCTCTTAATAGTTGCATCTCTCACACATTTTGTTTATGTGCACTAGGAGTAGAGGGTTGGGGACGCTGTTCACATCTCTACAACAGACACTGCTAATGCCAATAGCAATAGATTATTGCTTGTATATACATCACAACAGGCCATGGTTAGGGAGTGGCCAGCAGATGCTTAAATGTCAGATGTTATTACTTTTATGGTGTCATTCTAAGGTAAAACAGTACTTGACAGTGTGGGATAACATGGTGTATTGAGTATGCTGCTTTGCCAGACATATGGCATTTTCCTGAACCATAATCCTATTATTAGGCAGGGTTATAATATCAGACTTACAAATGTGACAATGTACAACTCCAGAAAAGTAAGGGTCATGCTGCTACATCCTTGGGGTTCACAGCCTCAAACACACTCTCTGTAGGCACTCTTTGCAGTGAACATGTGGATGTCTGTGTGCACAGAAAACCTGTTCAACTTTGCAGTAAGTACTTTGGCCTTGCAAGGCTACAATGCCTGCCAAACAACCAGAGAGCAAATGGATGTTGGGTGAAATAATGTGCGACTACAGTTTGGTGTCCTGGGAACCTAAATGTCCAGTATGAAATACCTCATATATGCTGGAGGGACAGGAACATCTCCCAAAAGTGGCCACTCCTCTGTGGTAGACCTCACATCCATGTCACGCAGATCACCTCCATTATGTTGTTGAAGGGCAGGCTGCTTGATTTGCTATGGAATTGCTACCTAACATGGATCACTGCCACTGTGGACCTTGCTAGAATAACCTTGGACATCTATGTCAACTGACATTTAACATTATATTGTGATTCAGCAGCTATGCATCAGGTAATTATCCTAGTCAAATTCTAGGAACCTCGGAACCCAAGGCATAATACATGCAAAACTGACCTGACTGATCTGTTTGCTATTCAAGGCATCTACCTGGAAAAGGATGCAAATAGCCTACAGGCCCTAGCATCATCTGCGACAAGTGTGTGGATCAACAAACAGGCTGTGGCCTGCTTCTTATCTTGGGATGTGGTGCTAACATTTTGCTTCTGGTGAGAGGAAAATAAATGGAGCATTGTATCCCAGAAGAGTGCAGCTGTGGTGAGACCAGCAGTAGTACTAACTAGCTAGTAGCCATTCATGTGACTCCCCTCTTTTCAGCATTCTTCACAAGGTAATTCTTTGTTTTCTGTAAGCACTGCTTGATTTGTGCCTAAATTAAGACTAACCACATAAATGCTCCACCTTTAACTTTTCAGGGTGCATGTATCAGTTTTCCCTCCAGTGTTATGTATGCTCTGTACAGACTCAGACACCTTGAGTGACATTTTTTCTGGGAAAGCATGATGGAACTTACTCCAGTACTGAGTTGCATGCAGGACAACTAGCCTGCACTGACAAGAACTGTCCCCATAGTTGCAAAACAGATACTGGTGACATTGACTGATATTCTCAATACAGCTGTTTAATCAATAAAAAAGGGTCTGCTCCCATGGATATGACCTTTCCCACTGTGATCATTACCATTTTGGTGGATATGAGCATCATGAGGCAATGTAGAAATCACCTCATGTTTACTGACAACCAGTTTATTTTCAAACAAACTGATATGGTATGTGAGTGATGTATTTACACAATGTCACTATAGGTAGAGCTCTGACATGACAGTACTCCTAATGTAAATAAGGTAGTCAGTAGTACACATGCCACACGGCCCACACCCATCGCACATAATTCAAAGCAAATATATGCTGAGGCACTGAAATGTAACCTTTGTAAATCACAAAGAGCTCAAAGAGAAAGTGAAGATAACAAATACACTCAGTAGCCCCAAATACACTCTGTAGAAACAACACACATATCAACACATAGAGCTACATCTCATGAAGGCTCAACCTATAAGCCCATAAGGTAAGCCAACACACAATCAATCCAACATTCTAATCACCACAGACTCCATTGTGAGACACACTGATGTCCATCTCACCAGAATGGAAAAGGAGACGGTCACAATCAGCTGTCTTTCAGGTGCCAGGATCTGCCATATCACACATGCACTCACATATCCCAAAAAAAAGGTACTGTTGTGACTCTGTCATATTCCATGTTGGTGTGAATGACTTGGGATATACCTGTTTGGACTATATGAAGAGAGATATGACTGAACTCTCAGACTATGTGTCTCAGGCAAGTATGCCCTCAGCAGTAAGCAGCACTTTACCTTCACCTAGGATGACACCGCAATACAAACAGAGAATGATTGAACTCAATAATTACCTTAGTTGCTGGTGTCATTCTAAGGGGATACAGTATATGTCAGCCTGGGATGACTTGATCGACAGACCTTGATGCTTTGCTAGAGATGGTCTCCATCTGTCACCCCTGGGATTTTGGCCAGTGGCCAAGGCTCTTGCCACCCCCCCCCATAGTGCCCTTTTTAGGTGGTGTCTCAAGGACAAAATTACAGACGTGAAACACCACCCAAAAAATCCTTAAGGTTATGCTGTTAAATGCTAGGTGTCGTAACATGAAACTGCACTCACTGGACTCAGTCCTCACCTTGGAAGACTTACACACTTGTGCAGTTACGAAGACATGGTTCTCGGCTGTGGAGAGCACCCTAACCATATTGAGCTACACTTCCTTCCACATGAATAGACCTCAAACTGAAGGCATGAAAACTAAAGGAGGCAGTGTGTCAATATTCATTACAGATAAATATACCTCCAGATTGGTTAAACAGTAGGATTTCTTGTAGATATTTCAGATGCAATTAACTGTTGGTAGGACACCTGTTCAAGCCATTGCCAGCAACAAGACCCCATCTGTGAATCAGGACACCCACTCTGCCTATTTGGATCTACTTGAGTCTATCAAGATACGTCCAAACACCCTGGCTTTGGGCGACTTTAGTTAACCATCTGTTGACCTGGTAAATTGCTGATGCTATAGCTCACTTTCCCAAAGTTTCCTCAACTTTGTTAACTCCAATGCACTGGACCTACTGTTTGACACCCCTACAAGGGGTGCCAACATCCTGGATCTGATGCTTACCCATATGGGGGGGACACTCAACCACCACCACTGTGAGGTCTTCCCTAGTGATATCTGCCCAAAAAAATGGTCTCATTCAAAGCAACTATCACCCCCCCAAGCACAAAGAAACTAAAACGCTTCTCCAAGGCACATTATTACCTCTTACAAGATGGTAGAAATAGCTGTAGTGCACCTCCACCCAGATGGAACTGGCAACTATGCTGAGTTCTACATCAATGCTCTATACAAACAAACAACCATTTAAGTGCATTGACTCAGCCATACCTGATATGACCAAAACAAGCTCCACAAGGAAGAGCAAACCTGCCTGGTGGGCAACTGCCATCAACACGCTTTACAATGAGAGGAAGACATTTCTGTCTAAGTGTAAGAGGGAGGAAGCCCTAAACTGGAAACACACCCTACTCAGCTTAAATAAGCCACTAAGACTTCTTATGAAGTCCTCAAAGGCAAACTATGATTCCAAATTATATTCCTCATATAAGGACAACCATAAGGTGTTCTTTAGTTAAATCCGTTACCTAAAAGGACAGGCCCAGATTTTTGCCAAAGTGGTAGTTAATGATGCCACATATATTGACCCTGTGGACATATCTAACCTGTTATTTGACAGGTTCTGTGAAAACATCACTCCACTGTTCCCACCACACATACTCCATGACATCCCTACCACCTGCCCTCTATCTTGTATCTCTAAAGAGCAAGTCATAAACACCCTCTCTAAGGCCAAAAACACGGCATCTATGGGACCTGATAACATCCCAGGCTGTGTACTACATGAGTTCCAACAAGAATTAGCAACAACATTGGGTACTCTTTACAATTCTAGTCTAAGCACAGGCACCATCCCAAATGAATGGAAAACATCCACCATTATTCACCTGCACAAAGGTGATGCTTCCACTGACCCCAGGAACTATAGACCTATTAGCCTGACTAGCCTTATCTGAAAGACAATGGACAGAATCATCATGGGCCTTATTAACAAAGATAAAGGTAAGCTCCAACCACTTGTCCCTACTCAGTTTGGATTTGTCACAGGGAGATAATGCCTGTGAAATATTGTGGACTTCTTCAAGACAGTCACCAAGGCCCTGGACGAGAGGAAATCTGTGCATACAGCCTACCTAGACTTAGCCAAGGTGTTTCACAATATCCCCCACTCAGAAATCATTGACAAACTCACACAGCTAGGTATCAATCCTTATATCATTAGATGGGTTGCTAACTGGCTTACTGATAGAGCCCATAGAATGAAAACAGGGGAATCCACCTACAACAGCTGTCCTGGCACCTCTACTGTTTGTAACCTAGGTTTCCAAAGTACAAGATACAACTAAAGGTCTATGGCTGACAGAGTTTGCTGATGACTGCAAACTGGGAGAGATCATAGAATCTCCAAAAGATGTTATCCTACAATAGGATCTTACACACACAAATGATTGATGTAAAGATATGGCCTTAACCTCAATACAAAAAAAATGTATTATCATCCCTCTCAGAACATACAATGCTCCTGTCAACTACCACATCAATAACAAAACACTAAAAATGCACTCACTAATGCATGCGAGACCTGGGCACACAAGTTGACAATAACCTTGCCTTTTTGATCAGCATGTCTCCACAGTGGTAAGCAGGGTATTCTATATTGCTCATCTCATAAGTAAGGCCATTACATCCAGAAAATGAAAGAACTCATAACCTCTTTGTACTCTCTCCTCATCAGGCCAATCATAAAATACAATGACACTTCTGGTATGCACCTTTCCAAGCACCTGCAGCAATTGGAGAGACCACAAAGGTTCCTCACAAGGATAACTCAAGGTCTTCAGCATCTGTCCTATACAAATTGTCTGAGATCACTGTCACTTCAGTCTTTTACATACAGAATACTTATAGATGACCTATGCCTTCATATAAGGCAATATTTGACTGTGCTTTATTTGAAATGCCGCATATCCGCAAATCAAATGATATATGGGTTACTCACTCTAAAGACCTTAACCTGGTATGTGACAGTAATAGAGTTTGTTGGAGGGTCAGATTTGTGTCCCAGAGGTTACCACATCTTTGGAATGGACTCCCACTTCATGTTAAGCAGAGCATCTCATTGGCCCTCTTCAAGCGCAATGTGGACAACTAGATGTGCAACCATAAATTCACCCTTGGGGTTCCACCCTGTGTTTCTCTTGGACTGGGGCAATTAATTGCTTCTGATCGTGGAAATAAATGTAGAACTTGGCTAGGCCTAGGGGCAGTAGACTAGTAACTTCCTATGATATGACTTAAGAGTACACAACTCTAAGGCTAACCTTCAGCTATTAGGTGATAAACTGGCCAAATCTCAAGCCCCAATAAACACTGAGAACACTGCCACCTATGCAGCAGTGTTCACACAAACCCTGTACAAGCATGTTACTAGCTGCATAAAGGCAGCCACACCCACCAGGGAGAAGTACAGAACTAAGTGAAAATCAAACCACACTGGTGGAATCACAGAATCAATAGACTGTATAACAAAAGGAAGAAACTTATGGCAAAACATAGGAGGTGCACACAGTAGGATAAAAGCACTCTCATGAAAGTGAACAAAACAGAGTACAAATGACATCTACCAAAGCTAGATTTGAGGTAAGTTCAGGCTCCCAGGCCAAGGACAACAACCAAGTATACTTTAGGTATGTTTGCAATGTGAAAGGCAAGACATAATTGTGTGCACATCTATTTGTAAGCAGAACCATCTGTAATGAGGCAAAAGAAAGAGCAAACCTCCTGAGTGATAAATTGAGCTCCATCTTTACCCCTATCTCCACCTTAACCTTCCATCAGGAAATACTCTCAGCTATAAGTAACCCTACTATCAAGAGGAAACAGGTATTTAATGATATCTCTAAGAACAAGTACACTGCATCAACGGGCCCAGACAATATCCCAGAATGCCTTCTAAATAGCATGAAACATGACATTTCAAGGCCTCTGGAATTACTATTTCACTGTAGCTGTCAAACAGGCTTCGTGCCTCATGAATGGAAAACAAAATCAGTCATCCCTCTGCACAAAGGTGGGCCATCTATAGACCCTGGAGAGTACAGACCTAGAAGTCTCACTTGTCTGATATGTAAAGCCATGAAAAGAATTATCATGGAAATGATCAGTAGAGATGTAGTACACCTCCAGACACTGGACTAAACCCGGTTTGGTTTTGTTAAGGGCAGCTCATGCCTATCCATCCTGGTGGACCTATTTGAGAAGCTAGCCAAAGCAATGGATGAGGGAAAAATGGTTCACACTGCCTACCATGGCCTGACAAGGCATGTGACACTATACCTCCATCAGGCATTGTTGACATACTCTAGAGTTTAGGTACAGACTAGTATGTCAGCCAGTTGACAGCCAAGTGGCTCACAGACAGGAACCAGGACGTTAACATAGAGGAGTCCAACTCTACAAACAGGCCAGTCAGAAGTGGACTTCCTCACAAATCATTCCTCAGAGCACTCCTCTGAGGCATTTACTTATTTGAAGTCAATGCTACTGTCAGTGGCCTCTGGCTGACTAAATTTGCAGATGATTGCAAATTAGGAGTTGTCATTGAATCACACAGTGACATAAATGTTCTCCAGGCTGGGATAATACAGACATACAACTAGTGTCAAAGCCATGAAGTAACACTAAATGCTAATAAATGCACAATACTATGCTTTGGGAAGTCATACACCCCTGGTAACTATCATACTGACAGCACACCTCTAACAGTTGACCCATAAGTTATGGACTTAGGGACACACATAGATAGTGACCTAGCCTATGACTGTCATGTGTCTACAGTATTGGGGAAATCATTTTATGTTGCGCAACTTAACAACATTATGACATGTAAGTCCAAGGAAGTCACTGTTCCTTTGTAGTCTGCATTCATCAGACCTATTATTGAATGCAATAACACCGTTGGTATGTACCTAGCCAGGCATATCCAACAATTGGAACATCCATACAGGTTCCTCACTAAACCAATAAAGGGAGTACACAAAATGTCCTATGCAGACTGCTTCAAGGCCCTATCCCTGTATTCTGTGTCCTACAGCCTGTGAAGGGGAGACATATGCCAGCAATACAGGGTGTTGTCAGACCACACTGTGGATCACCTTCATATCCATGAAGCAACTAGCACCAGAATTACCCAGTCTGCACACCTACACCTTGCCTGTGGTATAAATAGGAAGTGCTTAAGGGATAGGTATGTATCCCAGAGACTACACCCTATATGGAATAGGCTCCCTAACCATGTGAAGCAGAGTTCTGCCCTAATGCAAATCAAGTGCAAGTTATACAATTGGATAGGGTTCAGGTCAATCATCCGTGGTTTGAGACCTATGTCTCTAATGGACACAGGGAAACTATAAATGGTTCATCTTCCAAGCCCCTGCTTGTAAGTGTTTCATTTCCCAAAACCTGTTTACACTTATCAAGAGTATCAGACCTTGTCAGAGATTTGGCATGCATGGCCAGGCTTAAAGAAGCCCTTGTGTTCATTAACCTAGTAAACACCTATGAACCTATGAACCCAGGAACCTATACTGTATTACCTTTCTGATGACATTTCTCTCCTGTGCTGACATTCAATCCTGTTCTCTGACGTTGATGGGTTGATTGTAGCTGTGCATCCATTGGTGTGTCCAACACAATCCTGAAAGTGAAACATAAACATTTCCATGAGATATATTTCATTGTGTGACTCTACAGCCCTTCCAGCAGCATCCATCGTAATGTACACAAATTATGCTATACACATTCTAAATGGCAAAGTACAATATGTGTAAATGACCAGTACAAGTATCATGTCTACAGCAACAATGGGTGAAACTAATTAATACTAAAGTAGATAGTCACCCTGTGCATCAGACACATAGTTTTATTTCCCTTTATCCATGAGAAAGATGATAGGGATATGGCAAAGTTATCATTAATTGCACAGGGTGTTGTGTGGGGGTACAGGAGGCCTAGGCTGACCCAATAGGTTGGCAAGCATGTGTGTGAGTCATTAAGGGAATCAGGCAAGATGGACCATGGAAATGGTGCATATGTCTGTAAGTGCCCTCAATATGACACAGATGTGTGAGTATCTGCATGAACACAGCCAAGCTCAGTGCAATCCTTAGATGTCTGTATGTTGGACAGCTGAGAGTCATACATGGTAGAGCTGACAGTTCATCATCTCCATCCCCGAGCATGAGAACTGACTCTGCCAGGAGTTGAACTGGTACCTCCATGCCCAAGGTCAGATGCTGTGCTACTGCCTGAGGGTGACTGATGTCTGCTGAGAATGTGTCCTGCATGGGAATGCCCAGAACCATGAGCCCATGGTCTGCTACATCTTGGTGTGGACAGCACACTCCTCTCTGGAGCACTGGACGTACTGCCACTACAGGAGCATGACTGTGCATGGCTACATTGACTCTCAGCAGATGTAGTTGCTGACCTATGCCCATGAGGCTGATGCCCAACTCCAATGAGATGTTCCATCACAGACAATGTGCATTCCAAGACAGATGGAGTGCAATCTCTCTCTGACCTACCTCTTTCCACTGTGTCATTCAACTGAGCCAGGGTATCAGCAACATGGTGGAGGCAGTCACAGATGTCAGACTGTTCTGCATCCATAACCCTGAGCATTTGTCGGGAGCCCCTTTCTGAATGTGCCTGTGCCTCCATAACAGCCCTAAACATATGCCAAATGACACATGATGAGACACCTGTGACAGGCGGTGGAGGAACAGCAGACCTCCTATGAGCACCACTATCAATCTGCCTGTGTGGAAACTTACCAACAGTTTGGCTATGGCCAGTGTCGATAGTCACTGAAGCCACAGTAGCCACACTTCCCTGTTCAATGTTCCCACCCTCCAACTGTCCAATATCTGTGATCTCAGGGAACTGGGTATGCATAAGCACACTGGCTGTGTATGGTGATAATGAGGGTGGATGAAGGATGTCAACATCTGTATCTGATTCAGCCTCTGCAACTCCCAGCTGTGCCTCAATTTGGCCAACATCATCATCAGAGTCTGGAGAGACACTGACATCAAGTTGTGAAGGGGACAAAGACCAACTTCCCTGGTCACTTGTGATAAAAAAGGAGAAAGCAATATATTAATACCTGCACTTCTATGCTCTGCAGTACTATGGTGCAATATATGAGAAGTTGTATAGACTGCTATCACTATTACAGACTTGTGTAACCCCCAACCTCACATAGTAGGACATGAGGACATTATTTTCTAACCCCAATGTGTAATTATTTGGAGATAATTATTCATTAAACAAGACTCTCATGAACAAAACAAAATTATGTTCACTGTTAACATTCTGCAAATATCTGCACAGTTGACAGTTATGTCAATCTGTAATGTCCTGACAATGTTGTTGTCTTTCGGCTTTTCCCAGTTGGGGTCGCCACAGCGGAACTCCGGTCCGCTAATGATTGGCATTAGATTTTCATGAATGTTGAGGTGCTAGCTTGACGTTCAACCTTCAATGAAGGCACGCCCATTTATGCATGTCTTTTGAATGCCCATCCAAAAGCGGGGAGGATATGCAGACTCCACACAAAAGGCACTCCCCGCACTCCAGCCAAGAATCAAACGGGAGAACCTCTTGCTGTGAGGCAACAATGCTACCGCTGCACCACCGCGGAATGTAATGTCCTGACAATACTGTCAAGTAAATCACTATAGTCACACCTACAAGGCAGAGATATGACTCTAAACTATGGACATTCAGAAAATATCTGTCCACTTGCCACTCATGTAGTCAGGACATCAATCCAGACAGCAGGCCTGGGATGACACTTTAGCAAATACATTGAACTATATCTACATCTCTGATAAAACAGTTTTGTGCATACCAGCAGCAGGAGCACAGACTTTTCTGATTCCTGACAGTCCTGAGAAAATTTGAGGGACAGGTAATGGCAACAGTACTGCATGTTACAGTATAACAGGAGTAATATGTTCTAATATCACACATTTACAGTAGCTGCTATGTTACCAGGTATGTGGATCACAATCTCTACATGAGCTTAAAACTGCAGCTAACTTCCTTTTCTGACAGTAAAACACCTGACACCCACAGAAAACTATATATACATTGACACACTGAATGCAACAGTATTCCAATGCTGATCAAACTAAGCATACCTGGATGCTCCTCTTGAGAGGAATGGATGGCACTCATGTCCACAGTGTATTGGCTGATGGATGCCTGCATACTGTCCTGTGTTGCACGGTTTGCCAGGAGGTCTTCTGTGGCTGAGAGTGCTTGTTTTGCTGCAGGCCCACCACAACTAATTTGACGATCCCTGGCCACATCAGCTGTATATCTGTATGCAGAGTGTATCATATCCATGGTACAATGTTGCACCTGCTCATATGTATAATTCTGGTCATCCACAGCATTAATATTATGCACCTGTTCATCCCACAAGACTGCACGCTCTTGCTTATTTGCCCTCCGACTGGACAGCAGGACTTGGTAGTGTAGTGTTGGCGCAAAGTCTCAATGATGAGGTCATTTTCTGCCTCAGTGAATCTTGCCCTGCATTGTGCATGCATGATATCTCCCAAAATACAAATAAATGAGAACACATGTCAGGATCACATATGTGGGAGTACAGTATGTAGAGACACAGCAATAAAGGAAGGCTATCAGTACTCACTGCTTGATTACACATCTCATATTCAACAGTGTGACAAACATAAAAAGAGTGTGGATGCAACTAGGATAGTAGAAATAGTGACCTATTCCTGTTTGTGCCATGACAGATAATGATCACATACTCAACATAGGAGTCCATTGTAGTGTGCCCCATAGCAGGACCCCCCCCATATAATATGTAAAAACAACAGTGCCAATGAAATATCAGTGTACTATTACAACTGCTATCAAAGGAAGTATCCAGTAGACCTGTGTACATAGTTAACACACAACATTATACCCTTGCTGTACTCTATACCCTTTGTAGGTGTAACACAGCTGGAGATCAATGCCATATCATCAGTACAGGTCTAAGAAAGACTTACTGGTGTAATTCCCATTCTCCCTAAGTATATTCAAACATATGCATCATGCTGGAAACAAAATGGTTACATACCTGATGGAGTACAATACTCCTCTGTTGAAAGATACTATATAAGTACTGTGTCAATGAGTTAACCATACAAACTAACTGTCATACACAATGGTTCCCTTAGCTAGAAGTTTGCCTTTTTTAAGGTGGTTCTCATTAGTAGGTGATTGCCTCTGAACCAGTCTGTGGTCCAGAAATGCTATATGCAGCCTATATAGCTGATTTGCAGTATAATCAGCCAAGCCATTCAACTATTCATCAAGATATAATGCGTCAATGTAGATTCAAACCCTTTTCTCATATGTTGGGGTGGAAATTACTGGGGTAAAGATATTACGTCAGTACAGAGAGAATGTTTGTTGCAGCTACTTTGTACATACAGATGTGTGTGCTACAGGCTGAAACTGCTGCTATAGGCAATAGGCATAGGCAGAGAGGCTGAAGAATGTGCAGGACAACAACACTTAAGAGTAACTGTGGGACTTTTGGAAGCCTTGGTGTACAGCCAGAGCCAGATAGAGGGAACCCATCTGACTGAAAATTAAGGTATGTGTTTAAGTTAAGTATGTTTTTCACGACAGCCACCAGGAAATCACAAATGTTATATAAAACACAAATTTCTGTAGTGAAACACAACTGATCAGGATGTTGAATTCACCAACCTTTAATAATTTAAAACAGTTTAGCACTTTTGTTTCAACTATTGTCACAGAACTTCATCAGAATACAATCCATTTTAAATAAAACCCATTATATAGAGATCATTGATCACATGACCCATCACAATTAACCAGTTAAATACTTTAACCTTAAAAATAGAAGAAATGGATGTAGAGTAATTCAACCCCAGGAAATCTGTGGCATCCAACCTCATTTGCCACTGTAACTCTCTCAATGCTAGTTGTTCATCAACAACATATCCCCGGGTATCAAACTGTGTTCCTTATTCATGCCAATATGTCTATACAGTACATTAGTGTTCCTTCTGATTTTAATATCAGCCATGTGTTCATAACTTCTATTCTTTAATTTTCTATTAGTCATTCCTATTTAAAATGCCAGACAGAAATTATAACAAGCCAAATAGATCACACAGCTTGACTCATAAGTGTAATGGCCATTCACTTAAAAATAAACTCCTTTAACTGAAAATTCTTCACATGTTTTTTATATATTTGCATTGTTTACAATGACCACATTTAAACATCCCCATCTTCTTTGAAATTTGTACCACCTTATCATTATGTTCAAATAAATTCTTAAAATAATTTTTCTTGTACGCAATACATGGCTTCTCCCCTAACTTCTCCATAATAGAAGCATCAGACCTAAAAATATTCCAATACTGGTGGAAACATTCCAATATGGCTCTACTATCTACTGAAAAAGTTTTAATAAACAATCTGGCCATATTGAACCTATCTTTTTCAGAGGTGGGTAAAACAACCCCCTCATTTATGCTCCATTTATTTTTTAAAATTGGGCTGAAAATACCATTAAATCTTTTTAGTCACGTCATTCTTAATGTCCTGTAACATATCCAAGGGGTAGCCTCTTTGTAAGAACATATTCATCACATTTTCACACTCTGTTGTAAATGTCACATCATCAGAGATGATTTGAGCTAAACAAACCAACTGGCCTTTCATCACGACCTTCTTCTGATAACTGGTGTGCCAGCTGTTATAATGTAAATAACTGTTTGAAAAGGTACTTTTTCTGAAAATGGTGGAAGTAAAACAAGCTTCATGAAAATCTTTGATGAGCCGAATGTCTAAATATGAAATATGGTCAAAGTCAAAGCTGTAAGTAAATTTTAAAACTTTAGTAGCATTGTTCAGATATCTTAAAAAACTTTCAAGTCTGGCCTTAGAGTCATTCCATAAAATAAAAATATTGTCCAGGTATGACATCAGTATCTTGCTTTGACATATTATAAAACTTGTTCCTATAAGGATACCTTAAAATGTTCCTAATTTAAAATTCAGACAAATATTCAAACATTAAAACATTTCCATTCATGGGATGATTGAAACAACTAGGTCTAGAACAGCTTACATTTTCAATTCCATTAAAATTGTCTGGGAACCATAACGCCAAGTTCAACTTACTGGTGAATAATTTTAATTCAATTAAAGTACTTATTAGATTCACCCGTCTTGCTGGAATGAAGGATAACCCTTTAGAAAGGACCTCGGTCTGGCAAACAGTCAAAACTTTGAATAACTTTAAATGCTAAAATCTTTAGAAAAGTTGGTAATTGTCTTTAATTTGTTCCTGTTTACATATAAGGAGCATTCTTCTTCCAATTCCCCCTCAGGGCTTCTGTTTTGGGTCTCACCCCTTGTTGCTGAAAGCTCATTGTCTCACTATAATTGCATCTCCCATTTGTTGGGGGTTGATCTTTGTCCTTCAACCTGTCAGAATGCTTCAATCCTAAAAGGATTGCCTCTTGGACACCTTGATTATCGGCATCCCCAGAATCACCATAAATGTCATTGGCTGCGATGTCACTAAGGGAGGAATTCATCCCAGATGGTAAAGGGTAGGTGTGACCTCTATAATAACTTTCCTGATCTCTTCTAAACTTTTTAAACTTCTGATCCAGACTCACAGAGCAAGATTTATCAATACTAACAAAAATCTGTTGATAATTTGTTTTATATTACTCAAAAATAAATCAGATTTTATTGAATTATTGAGTGAGTCTATATCTTGTGACAAACAATCCAGTTAAATGTCATTGTATTTTACCAGGATTCTCATTAATTCTAATCCGGCCTTATCAAACACTTGAAAAAGCTCCTTATGATTATCTGATCCAGGGACAACCCTGTTCAAGAAACGCCAAGGGCGTAAACCTTTTGGGGCTTGATCCATTTGAATATTTTTAACAAATATGAGTTGTCTAATTGAAGTTTCTTAAATGAAACCAATTTCTTCTCAAAATCTGCAGTTGGTCTGTCAGACTCCATATAGTCAGCCCCAAGTTATTCACTGTCTCATTCTCTTTCACTTGTGTCAGAAATTCAAAATTATTAGACTTCCATTGAGTGAAGTCAATTGACTGGTTCCCGTTATTATCACTATTCACAGGTGATGGCTGGGTTAATGGTAAACCTGAATTTTCATTAGTCTATGAAGAATTAATTGCCCCACTTGGTTGATTACTTGCTAATGGAATCCCAAAATTTTGACTCAACTGCTGTACGAGTATAGTCAAATCCCCGATTAAATGAGCTGGGTCTTGTTGGGTAAATTTCAACCCGTTGTTTGGTCCACCAAAGGATAATGACATACTAAATTCACCACAACCACCAGGATATCACAAACATAATATAAAACACAAATTCCTGTAGTGTAACACAACTGACCAGGATGTTGAATTCACCAACCTTTAGTAATTTAAAACAATTTAGTGCTTTTGTTCCAACTATTATCACAGAACTTCATCAGAACACAACCCGTTTTAAATAAAACCCATTATATAGAGATTATTGATCACATGACCCAACACAATTAACCAGTTAAAT
This sequence comes from Protopterus annectens, assembly GCF_019279795.1. Taxonomy (NCBI): domain Eukaryota; kingdom Metazoa; phylum Chordata; order Ceratodontiformes; family Protopteridae; genus Protopterus; species Protopterus annectens. The sequence goes on along the minus strand of NC_056744.1, from coordinate 1,245,503,327 downwards.
ACTTTAACCTTAAAACAGAAGAAATGGATGTAGAGTCATTCAACCCTGGGAAACATGTGGCATCCAACCTCATTTGCCACTGGAACTCTCTCTACGCTAGATGTTCGTCAACAACATATTACTCGGGATCAGCAGTAATTTGATCTAACACAACAAAACAAAAACTGTGCTCCTTCATCATGCCAATATGTCTATATAGTGCATTAGTGTTCCTTCTGTTTTTAATATCAGCCATGTGTTTATAAATTCAATTCTTTAATTTTCTATTAGTCATTCCTATGTAAAATGCTGGAGAGAAATCACAACAAGCCAAATAGATCACATAGCTTGACTCACAAGAGCAATGGCCATTCACTTTAAAATAAACTCCTTTAACTGAAAATTGTTCACATTTTTATATATTTGTGTTGTTTACAATGACCACATATAAACACTCCCATCTGCTTTGAAATTGGCACCACCTTATCATTATGTTCAAATACATTTTTAAAAGAATTATTTTTCTATTACACAATACATGGCTTCTCCCCTAACTTCTCCATAATAGAAGTATCAGACCTAAGATATTCCAATATCATTGTCCCTGGATCAGATTATCATAAGGAGCTTCTTCAAGTGTTTGATAAGGCCTGGTTAGAATTAATGACATTGAACTGGATCATTTGTCACAAGATATAGACTCACTCAAAGATTCAATAAAATCTGGTGATGATCTTACTGCTGATCTCCGGGGATATCTTGTTGATGAGTATCTAGCACTGAGAGAGTTACAGTGGCAAATAAGGTTGGATACCACATGTTTCCTGGGGTTGAATGCCCCTACATCCATTTTTTCTATCTTAAGGTTAATCCTTTGGATTCTAATAAATAATCACCAACAACTCTATAATGTAGGGACCCTCCCTGATGATGTAAGTCGCCATTCTCTCACTTACATAATCAGGCAAATGTCAAGCTCACACAACCCAACCATATATAAAACAATAAGAAGCAACAGACACTTTAACCCCAATAAATTCCAAGCTGAACTAAAAGAATGTGATTGGTCACCTATAAAATACCTCCCACTTGACGAAGCAACAAACTATTTTAACTCAGAATTCTTAACAATCCTTAACCACCATGCACCAAAGCGTTCCATCAAAATTAAATCTAAACCCGCCCCATGGCTTACAATGAAAACCAGGCAGAAAATTCAACAGAGAAATAAAGTTTGGACACTAAGGAGAACAACTAAAAACCCCGTAAACCAACAACAATTCAGGCAAAAAAGAAATGAGACTAAGAAAGCTATACCCGAAGATAAAAAAAAAGATTTACTTCCACCTCCAGCAGACCAACCAAAATAATCCACAAAAGTTCTAGGCTAGCATAAACAGACTACTTCAACCAAGCCAGTCTGCAACACCACCCCCTATAGGATCAAATTCCGACAATCCAAAGCAAACTGCTAATGCTTTTAATACCTTCTTCACTGAGACCATCCAAACACTTGCTATCAACTAACAGCCGATAGCTCTGCCCTTCCAACCAATACTACTAACTCTCTCCCAACTCTAAACCTGCAACCTGTCCCAACTTTCCTCATCTGCAGCCTCTTAAGTAAACTAAAACCTACTACCCCCTCAGCTGAACAGCTACCTGCTGAATACCTGCAAAAGGCAGCCAAAGTCATAGCTTATCCTGTATCATTGCTGATAAATAAAACCATACAAGAAAGCACTATTCCCAACATCTGGAAAATCTCCTACATTATCCCCCTACACAAGGGTGGAAACTCCATAGAATATTCTAACTATCCTCCCATAGCACTACTTTCCCCATTAGCTAAAATAATGGAAAAGTGCATCCACTGACAGTTACTAGACCACCTACTCCAGAACAATTTACTGGCCAAATTTCAACATGGCTTCAGGCCTTTCCACAGTACAACAACTGCACTCCTATCCTTCACTGACAGCATCAATAAAAAACGTAATAACAATCTTCTCTCTTCAACACTTTTCATCGACCTTTCAAAAGCATTCAACATGGTCAACCACCACTTACTTCTCAGTATAGTCTAAAATCCTTCTCTCTGGACACAAAGACTATAAAATGGTTTCAATCCTACATTGATAATAGACAGCAGGCAGTGCTGTGGGACAACAACCTCTCATCCCATCTCCCAGTTACCCTAGGTGTTCCTCAGGGCTCTATATTGGGCCCACTCCTTTTCTCAATATTTATCCATGATCTCAACCTAGCTATTCCTTTAACTAACTGTGTATAATACGCAGATGATTCGACAATAATCTGCTCAGCTAAATCTCAATCCCAACTACAGACTCTAACTCAGACAACGTTTAATAAAACAGAAAACTGGTTTCTACAATGCTGCCTCCTCTTGAATCCCCCCAAAAAACAAACTCCTCCTCTTCACTCATACTCGTAAATCACTCCCAATGAACTTTTCAGTCTTATCCAGTAATGGTGCACTCATATCTCCTGATCCAACAACTAAACTTCTAGGGGTAACCATTGATAGGAACCTGAACTTTGAAACCCATATCAACAATACCATAAAAGCTGTCAACAGGAAACTAGGCTCCCTCTATAGGATAAAACCCTTTCTCTCCCCACTAGCCAGAACCACTATTGCCTATTCCCACCTTATCTCCACACTTCTCTATGCTTCTTCCATATATTCTAACTTGTCAACAAATAACCTTAACAAGGTAGCCAAAGCTTACAATAGCATTGCCAGATTTGCTACTGCTTCCTCCTTTAGCACCCATCACTGCCATAACCTGAAACAATTAGGCTGGTTAGAGCTTCTGAATCAGATTCACTTTAAACAACTCACTATTGCACACAAAATCCTTTTCCACCCTACCAATACCCCAATACTTGCTAGTCTCATTACCCAATATAAGAACATTTCAACTTTATGCTCATCTAATAAACTACTTGTATCAACATGTAAATCTAATAACATGTCAGGAGATGTTCTGTTCTCAAATGCAGTTGGAAAGTATTGGAACCAACTCCCCCATGAACTTACATCACTGTCTTCATTTACACTTTTTAAACACAATCTGAAACTCTATCTTAAAACCCATTGGTTATGGGCCTGTACAAATCCAGACTAATCTCATACTATATCCCATATACCCTCTCTTAACACCTAATTCCTGCTCTATCTGTGTCTTTCTAGATCAAGGCATATCCTTGGCAAAAACATATCTTATCCTAATAGACATAATTTAAAATACCTAGTTAAATTCTTTTGTATATAATTCTAAAGCATTCTACCTAAGGCAGGCAACAGGTATTGTTTAAACTGTGAGCATTGCTGAACTGTTGAAACTTGAAGTATGTATTTGTTTAACAATTACTTTCTAGTTACTAATAAAGTCATGCACATAAAGTCTAAAATATCTTATCTAATGCTTGTAACATGTTTTTTGTATAAACTGTGAAGATTCCTGAACTGTTTAAAATTTGTAGTATTTAACTGTATAACAACTAGTACCTGTATGTTAGTAGTCTAGTAATCTCTTGGAGCTTATCTCAATGGGACTCTACTGAAAATGGACATAAATCCAGTTAGACTATCCCAGTCAACAAATGTAAAAATAAAAAAATAAAATAAATAAATAAATAAAAATATTCAACTGGTTAATTATGCTGGGTCATGTGATTAATGATATCTATATAATGGGTTTTATTTAAAATGGGTTGTGTTCTGATGAAGTTTGATGATAATAGTTGGAACAAAAGCGCTAAACTGTTTTAAATTATTGAAGGTTGGTGAATTCAACATCCTGGTCAGTTGTGTTGCACTACAGTAATTTGTGTTTTAAGTTAAGTATGTTAGCCAAACGTATCATTAATAGAGTAAAAGGCAACATGACTGGTGTGTCCTAGAACAAGGTAGGGGGTACATTAACCATTATGTCAACCAGCTGGACAACAACCAAGTCATGTGTTATGTTATGTAGTCATCTGGAACATGTGTGCTGGCAATCCTTGCTTCTAGCATGACCTCCATATATGTGTTACTTGAGCAGCTGTGGTTGTCTATAATATCACTAGCAAATCATTGTGGGCTGCAGTCTGATATTACTGGGACACATTTGAATTACATACTTCAAAATCCTCTGGGAATGCATGCTAATGTATGACCTGACATTCTATGCACTTTCTATGGTTGTAATAGGAATAGTTAAAATGTGGTCCTATCTGTAGGCCTTTGACTTCCATTATTTAGAAGCAGACATTCCAGCTGTATTGTTTGGGTGGATAAATAGTTGAAGAGACAGTCATACATATCACAATTTATAATGGGGATGTACACATACATGTATTTTAAATGCTAGACACAGCTGTATTTGAACCCAGAAACATGTGGAGCAAAAATTAATGTTTTCAAAGCATTTAACAGATTGAGCTACAGAGTCACTGCTGTAGGAGGTGTATTTTTACACATTGTAGATATAATTGCACATTTACCTGCTGTTACATACCTTACTTACATCTATTATTATGTGTGTGCCTTTATAGTGATATATTTCTCCACCAGAGTGCCAGTTAAATTCCTATTTTTCCATTAATAGTTTTGCAGATTGTGCAATACAGCTCAATGCACTGCATCTTATAAACATGCTTAATGATGAGAAAATGACAGTTACTATGTTTTGATTAAAACACGTGCTAATTAACTGGCTGTGTGGCTTGGCAGGTCGATGCACTGCTTTTCAAGTAAAATGGTATTGGACTTGAAATAAAGTGCTGGTGTACTTTTCAAACATGATTATGCATTCAAATACATGTAGTAATACACCTCCATTTAGCATAGCTTAGTGATGAGTGCAGCATCATGCAATACATCTTTAAAGAAAAGAAAACTTGGGGAGATAGGACAGTGGTGAAATGTGGTACAAGTGTGCAAGTAGGAGGAAACATAGTGAAAGGCAAGTAGGTATGTGCAGGAAGGGTGTAGGAAAGAACCATAGCTAACAACTTCTTTACCATTAACAACTGTGCACTTAAAAAGAATTTTAGCTGAATTTGGACTATCACCCCTAGACAGAGAGGGGTCATGACAACAAAACTGTGTTGTCAAGCCAATTGGACTAAATTAAGTGTGTCCAGTGGACTCATTTGTGAAATGGAGAGCTACGTATGGGATAAATTTGTTTTTTGGGACAGGTGTCTTTTTTTTTTAATGTGAGAGTGGAACAAGACAGCAGACAGGGATGGTGTGGGATACAAGAGGGGGGGTGAACACCTTGGTTGGGTAAGGTGTTGTGGGATCCCAGTCTCATGAACATCAGACACAGTAGCAGTGTGACTCAAGTCCTCACCCATGGGACTATCAGCACTGCACCTTCACAGCTCATGTGGATGCAGTGGTTGATGCTGGCACCTGGGGACAGACTGCCCCACCAGGATGGACAGGATGCTGTTCATCCAGTGTAGGTGTGTACCAAAAGTTTGGTGCACATGCCTAAACACCATACCAGGCAGTTGCCATTGGGTGACCAAAGCATCTCCTCCACCTCAACTCACAGAGGGAGGCACACTCCCAGCCTATGGGCAGAACTACCAAATGTACAGGTAGTGTAGGGGCAGCAGAGAGGGTGGCACCAGGCTGCAGCCCAGATGTGCTGTGCCCTGGTGCTTCAGCTGAGGGAGCCAAGGTAGATGGATCACCGGGAACAGGCCTACCTTGTCATGCTGTGGTAAATGAAATATAAACATAAAGGAAAAATAAACATAACCCAAACAAATGTAAATAATAATGTACGAGAAAACAATAATGAGTAATGGCAACAAATTGGAAATAATATAATGAAGAACACAATAATAAATAATGTAAATGAAAGTTTTTTTAACAAGCAATATTAAATTATACATAAGGCCAACATAAGAGGTAATAAATAATATGATAATATCAAATGATAATAATAAATATATTGATTAAATAAATAAAAGAAGAGAAGGGGTGCAGTGAGAACATTAGTAACTTCACAGATAATATAGCTAAATAGAATACATATGCATACTTCTAGATATGTTAGATTTCACTTGTGAGACCACTGACTTCTATGCCATTTATTATTTGAGATACTACCCTGTTCCTTACACACACACTATAGTACAGATAATAATGAATCCAGCAATTCTTCAATGTTGCTTATATAATATATATATATATATATATATATATATATATATATATATATATATATATATATATATATGTATATATATATATATATATATATATATATATATATATATATATATATATATAATGTTCCATGTACATAACTCTCAACCTCTTAGCATGGGAAATTATGGGCCAAGCTATACATAATGGTGGTACAAAGGCTCAATGACAGGGGGCATTCTTACATAGTGTGCTCATACAATGGTAGCAAGGTGTTATGATAACAGATTTGCCATTAAATTGCATTTTGAGTGATGTCATATATCTGCAAAGCAGAGGAGCAGACATATGGGCCAATATTCAGTACATTCTGAAAAAATCATGACAGTTGAGAGGTATGTTCATGTACACTGATTACATTTGACAGCTGGGCAGTCATGGCACAGGTCTATGTGTATGCACTTCACATGCAAGCATGGTTATGTTTTCTTTATGATAGGCCAATACACTATTGAATACTGCCAAATTTCTCAGTTGGCTGGTGTGAGATTGAACTCATAAGCAGTGGCTACAGTAATACTGAACTTTTTATTTGAAAAAAATAGATTATAAGAGCACAGTCTCCTTTTACACTTTATTGATTCATGTTGTTTCATATCTTTTACACATATGCATTTATATACATGGATAGCTGTGTAGGAGCTCTGTTAACTTACACGATTATCTTATTCTTTTACTGACTGCAACCTACAGCATATATCAGATAAAATGCGCAGAACACAACACTGACTCTTAATCTGGGCATTACACAGCAATTATTTATGACATACTAAAACAGAATTACCTACTGCACATTTCTCAATTGGCTGGTATCAGATTAGAACCCACAAGCAGTGACTACAAGAATATCGAACATTTTATTTTTTAAAAAATACATTATCAGAGCACCATCTCCTTGTACACTTTATTGATTCATTTTGTTTCAAATCTTGCATTTATACATATGGATAGCTGTGTAGACGTTCTTTTAACTTACATATTTACCCTATTCATTTATTGACTGCAACCTACAGCATATTTCAGTCAAAATGAGCAGAACACAACATTGACTCTTAATCTGGGTAAATCCAACATTAACTAATGGTTGGAAGCTATGCTACACAGTACTGCATGCTTACTTCCTTTAACTTGTTTTATCAGTTCAGATATGCACTGACACATTAATAAAACTCTGTGATGCCCTGTGTATTTCATACACAACTGTTAAGACTGCAATATCTGTGTTTTTATTTTATTAGCAAGTTATGCATTAAGTTAATACTTTATTGATTTTCTTATATACCATGCACTTGCCTCATTCTGGCCAACTGCCTTGCATTGGACTGGACATTGCAAACACTCTCTTCTGCAGCTGTGGTAAGAAAAGGCAACTATTATGCATACCAGTTTTGTACAGATTCAGCTTGTATATTTATCAATTACTATAAAACATACTTACATATCTGTGGGGTGCACCCATCCTGTGCTTCTTGGATCCAGGTATCTAAGGTTCCCCTCTTCCTATGATCCAGGTCATCATAATGGTGATGACACTGCTCACCAGTGTGGGGGTTATCAATTGCACTGGTCAGTTCCTAGCCAAACTATCCCAGGCCTCAGACTTACACTCTGAGCCCTGGTAGTCACCCTGCAGCAGCTGGGGTCCATAACAGTCTACCAGGAGTCAAATGAAAACCCTGGACTCCTGCACACCCCATCTTTGTGCCCTAAATCACACATCTTCTCCCACATCACTAGACATACCCACAGTCAAGGTCAGGCTCCAACGAATAATGTGAAATTCCCACCTATTGGCCTTTAAATACGCTGCATTCCTGCCCTTGCATGTAATACTGTAATTTTCAGAAATGCTCCACATTGCTTAGCATCACACAAACTCACACAACCTACATGTAAGCAAAGCTTAGCAACACACAAACATGCAAAGACCATTGACCCTGTTTAAGTGATGCTTAGCATTGCGCACCTTTTCTAACTGTAAAAATTATTTAATTTAAAGTTAATCGATGTTTCAGTCACCTGACACATTTTCACACAGTATATGCAAAATGTATTCCTGCCCAAGACTGACTACATTGTAAGTCATGACTCAACCTATCTAGCCACTGAGATAGTGAAGGGAGCTCATAATATCTTAAGATATACTGCAAAGGTGCCTGTAAGCATAGCGAGTGTCACTGCAAGTGTTTGCACATTGCTGATTATACATACAGAGTCCCTTATTTAAAGCTGATAAAGTAATCATTCTCTCTCTGCTATACAATAAAATACTGATTAAAAGTTTGTGGATAAGATTTAGGATTGTCCAAATGCATAAACAGAACCAGAAATATCACATATTATTCTAGAATGATAGTATATATGCAATAGATATACAAGGTTTTACTCAGTGTAACATGCGCACAAACCAAAATCAGAAAAGAGAACAAATATTTTTTTTGCAATATTGCCAGGCCCTGGCTAAAATGACTACTTCAACATAACAGTTATAATGTTGTACTCTGCTCTTGAATATCTAGAAATCATTCAACTCAAGGATATGACAGCTTTATTAATTGTTAATGTGCTCAAATTCTTATTTTCAAAACAAAGAATATTAGAATATGTGATATCAGATGATGGTTCACAATTCATATGCCAGTAGTTCCGGAATTTCTCCAAGGCATGGAAATCTGAACATGCTGCAGTGAGTACAAGGTACCTTCATAATTTTGTATAAAATTCTGTACAGGATGATTTTCAAACACAGATCACTGTTTCAGTAGCCTAAGCTAGATGGGTACTACCCACACTTCATTTGGCCTGCTTCACAAAGCTATGGGTGCCTTCCACATGTTCCAACTATCAGGCACCCAAGCAGAGTTTTATCAAAGGACAGTTTGGCTCAAAAAGCTACAGAGCCTTATTGTCACCTAAGAAAGTATTCCTTCAGTCGGTCTTGTGGAACTGTCGGTCAGCTTATGATCTTCAAGAGCTGTGCAAATAAGTCTGAAATGGGGAAAGCCTTCTGTTTTCTTTTATTCTATAAAGAAAACAGTGGTTTATTTTCAGTTAAAACTATAGTTTTTAGTAATGAAACTGACTGTTTTGGAACTGTCATTACATTTCTAACAGGAATGCTTGTGATTATGCTTATGTGAACTTTCTGTGAGGAAAACATTTTCTTTTGAGTCAAATTTTACTCATACTGTAAAGTTATGTGTGTGTTCAGGGCAGGATACAGTGCTTGGTGGGGACTGCCAATGGGTTACTTACTTCATAACCACTCATTCTCTACCTTACACTTTATGAATGCTCATGCACCCACCCCTCATAACCTACTCTACTATATAACCAACTCTACTACATGCCCTTTAATACCATAACCTACTGTTTTCATCTTCTATGTTTGCTCATTAATCTTCTTCTATGTTTATGTTTGTTGATTCTATAGCATATACCAAGGCTGTTACTATCAAATTGTAACAAACTTTTATATTTTTCTTATGTTCTTTTACTACAATGTACCTAGAAATTATTGTCAAATGTTAATGTACATTTATTTCTTTTTTGGAGCTTTTCTCCCCAGGACTCCATTGAAAACGGGTTCTTCATGGCCCAATGGACTATCCTGGTAAACCAACTGCAATAAATAAATAAATAAATAAAATGAATTCATCAAGGCTCCATTCCCTGCTTTCAACATCTCCTCCACGACTTGCCTACAGAGCAACTCCAGTCTCCATGGGCAAGAGACAGCTGAGGGGTCTTCTCTTGTCTGAGAAAGGGAAAAGGCTGGCACCAGCGCATCTACTATGAGTCAGTCTGTTTTCACAGCAACAAATTCTGAGAAAGTATGTCATCAAATTTCCCTGCTGAAGAGATTTTTTTTGCTGACACTTTGTCTAAGATAAAAAGTTTTTTCAGTGGGACCAGAATAATGTTTCTGTGGCACACAAAATGCATTATATTTTGTTACAGTTAGAGATGATTAAATATGCAGCTGGCCCTCCTGCCTTGCTTATCTTTCAGAATGTTTTTTATCACTGCATTTAACTTTCATGGTGCTCAGTCTCCTGTTCCCAAGAAGTCTGACAAGTTGTACAAAGTAAGCCTGACACACAAGTTTTTGTTTTCTAATCCTAAAGCAGACCCAGCAGTTATTTCCCTCTTCATTATATACTTATTCTAAAAAGGTTAATGCTGCTATCCCCATCCCGCTGACAAAGAATAGAAAACCATGGATAAGTTGAGGAAGAAAATGTATTCTTTTGGAACTTTAACTTTCAGGATTTTGATCTGTCAAGCTCACATGTTAAAGTTTTTTATTGTTATCTTTTAGAACTTGCAGAAGTTAATCGTGTACCTTGCTTCTTCTGAGGTAAAGAATTCACTAAATGCTTTTATGACAGCTGCTTCTCACTTGACTAAACACACACACACACACACACACACACACACACACACACACACACACACACACACACACACACACACACACACACACACGCACACACACACATGTATATATATCTATATTAAGGCGTGCTTATGATGTTGATAATTATTTTTCCAGAGCTGTTGCTCCTGGATCAGTTTTGAGGAGATCAAAATCCTAAATATGTTCAATCTGAAATACTAAATTCTGACTTAGATAAAGCTGTTGTGTTTGGTTCTTCTACAGCTGAGGTGCATAAGAAGTGTGATGAAAGGCAAAACTGATTCAAGGAGTGTCTCTGGTTTTTAAACCTTCATTTTTTAGAGCAAATAGTAATTTCCCTTAAACTCAACTTTTTTCTCTAATAAGCAATTTAAGCAGCATGAAGCAGGGTTTTAAAAGCAATGGAAAGGTGGCTCTATGAAGAAATGAAAATCTTCTAAAACTCAAGGGAAGTCTTCTCAGTCCTCACGATTATCCAGTTGTTCAGGTTCTTAACTTCCAAACCTTTTTATGTGTCTGAGTCTTCACCTTCCCTTGTGACATTAGATTGTTTCAAACAGCTGGTTTCTAAAGATAATCCAGTGAGGGTACTCTTGGCAATGGGTAATCCTCCTCCCTTTCTAATGGATTCCCTCTTGCCCATGGAAACAGGTATACCACCTTGATTTGTTTAGCTACCTCCCTGACAGATCTAATGACATTAACCCAGAATACTTTCAATATAGTTGAAAACTGGCTCTCTAACCATCAGCTGATATTAAACCCTAACAAAACAAAGTTGCTTCTTTTCTCCCCCACTTGTAAGTCTTCCTCACTACTTTTTACCATAAAATCTAATAATGGTACCATTATCTCCCCAGATGCACAAACCAAACTCTTAGGCATCACACTAGACAACACATTCAAATTTGATATCCATGTCAATCAAACTATCAAAACCATTAACAAAAAAACTTGGCTCCTTCTATAAGATCAAAGCTTTCCTTACTCCACTTGCTAGGATTTCTATTGTTCATTCCCATCTACCCTCCGCTCTTCTCTATGCCTCCCCTTTACTCACTAATTTGAACAAATCTGCTCTTAGCAAACTCTCCAGCTGTTATAACCATATTGCTAAATTTGCAACAGGCATGGCCTATAGAACCCAACACTGTCGCAACTTAAATCATCTGGGGTGGCTAGAATGGCCTAGCCTACTTCAGTACAGGCAGCTTATAATTGCACATAAAGTTCTCAACCAGACTGATAATATGCCTGCTCTTAAAAATATCATCAACCCTTATAGCAACCAGAGGTCACTTCATTCTTCTAATAAACTACTGGTTCAAATATCCAAAATCAACAACTCTGCTGGGGACTGTCTGTTTTCTAACTCTGTTGGCAAAACTTGGAACTCTCTTCCTGTTGATCTTACTCTTGAACCCTCTCTTACTCAGTTCAAAAAAAGCCTCAAGCTGTACTTTGAAACTCACTGGCTTTGTCCTTGCTTAAAACCCAACTAGATGCTCCTCTATAGTCTGTAATCATGTTACATGGCCTAGTCAATTTGTCAACACTGTTTTAAAAAGGTATAATTATATCACCTGCTTGCTCAACTGGACCCTGTAAACTGTGTGTGACTTGTAATCATTATGTGATTTTTACTGTATGTTCTACCTTGGAGCTTTTCTCCATGGGCCTCCGCTGAAAATGGACATGTATTCATTCAGACTATCCCGGTCAACAAATGCAAAATAAAATAAAAAAATAAAATAAAATTTCTATTTCCTCCCATCCTGCAACACATGATGTCTCAGGCAGTCATAGATCCCATGCCCCGCAATGTCCTAAGCAAAGTTTTTTATACAAGGATTTGTTCTATTTCCCAAAACCGTATGATCCTGAAGATTTTTTTAGGATTTTTATTTTCTAAACCTTTCTGCCAAGATTCCAAGCTTCAAGATGTTATGTCTTCGGTCTCTTGTACCTGATCCTCCCTCTATAGCTTTTATAATAAATTGATGATGCCTATCACTGCAGAGCACTTCAGGCATTTTTTAAAATTAGCTTTTTTTACATCCCCATTGCATAGCATTTCAGGCATTTTTTTACGATTTGTGTTTTCTAGCTTACATTATCAGTTCTCAGTTTTACCCATTAGCTTTTCCTCTGCACCAGTGGTATTCACAATATGCTTAGCTCCAGTCATTGCTTACTGCATATTTCAAGGCATTCACATTTTTCATATTTGGAAAATTGTCTTATCTTTGCAGATGTTTTTCAAGCTCTCAAAAGTCTTTATCGACTGTTCAGGAATTTCCACTCAATTTGAATTTTCAAATAAACTTTCAGAAGTCTTCTTTCATCCCTTCTCACAGAATGGTTTTCCTGGGATATTTCCTAGACTCTGTCTTGAGAAGAGCCGTTGTTCCTCCAGACAAAGTAGGCATGTTTCAACAGTTAAAAATGTAGGTAAAGATGAACAGTGCAAACATCTTCAAATTTATTAAAAACTCAGTCAAGAACTTTCGTCACCAATTACTTTATCAGAACAACAGTTCTTCCTGAGTTTCTCCATTCAAAACCATATATCTGCAAAGGTGATTCTCATGATTCTGGGGTACATGGCATCAATGACTTTCATGCGTTCTCTGGCTAGACTACACATGATAAGCAGGAAAATGCAATGGTATCTCAGATCATTCTGGACTCAGCACTTGCACCCTTTGTCCATTAAGATCCCAGTTGTGGGATTTGTAAAGAGGATGATTGGATATTGAGTGAAGCAGATGGTACTCAATCCAAATTTTCCATTCTCCTTTTTCACCCCACCCCAGGAAGTCATCATAGATACTTCAGACCAGGGTAAGCAATTTCAAAAGGGGATAAAAAATACAAGCTCTGTGGGATGCAGTTGGCAGAAGCACATGAATATCAGAGAGAGAGAGAGAGAGAGAGAGAGAGAGAGATGTTGGCAGTTATCAATGCTTTGAAGGTCTTGCATCCTCTCTGGTTACCAGAACATCAGCAGGTATACACATTTTGTACCACAGTGATATGGCATGTGACACCCGTGCACTGGCCCAGTAATAAAGGAGCCTCAATCCTCACCACTAGCACCAGTGAGGGGCATCCACATTGGGAGGATAACAAGTACACACACAGTAAATTATACTTTCCTTTAAGAGCACACAGAGATAACAGTCAGTCCGGGGATGGTTTCTCCCTTTTCCTCCAGATTCCCAATAAGACCCCCCACTGGCACAGCTATAGGATTCTAATCTCAGCCTATTGGTCAAGCCAAAACCTCCAGCACCCTCTCTGCCCAACCAGTGCTTAATGTCCCTGCCCATGTAGCTCACACACACACACACACACACACACACACACACACACACACACACACACACACACACACACACACACACACACACACACATTGAGATATGAGTTATATACATACACACAGACACTCATGGGGAAGGCTAGCACAGGTTCTTCAGCTGAGCCCCCTTCTCTCCAGACTATAAGGTAGTACCGACTGCCACCAGCCACTACTGTCAGCTACTAATAAGGCCCTTCCCAAAGGGTGACCAATTCCACTGTGTAATATTATTATTATCCACTTAGTAAGTGTGATGAACAGCAAGGCTATTGGAGTGGCCTTGTACAGTATCACCAAATATAGGCAAGTATTCTACAGCTTCAATTATCTCTACACAAAACAGCCACAGTTGAAATGTTTAAAATATTTAATAATGAATAATAAAAACACATTACTTCAACACAATGACATTACAGAGTTAAAAAATCATAGAAAATACTTTAAAACAATATTGTAGGATAGTCTGACATAAATATAGAAAACAGCTAGACTAATCTGGTTATATTCCTATCCATCTCTAAGAGAAATCACTGTTCTAAATACTACTTACATACAGAGCAAGCAAGTGATGGTGAGTGTATGTACTTACTAGATCCAAGACAAGATACAAAATGCTGTGCTTTCTTTCTGAGATAGCCCTTAAATTGATAATGCACCTTACTTGTGAATTATTTCAGATTACATCATTCTTGACACCTCTGCTGAAGTTTCCCTGGCTTACAGAACTCAAACTTTAACATATCTTTTTAATCTTGCACCGACCAGGAAACCACAGCAATAAAGGACACTTTACATGTAAAATCTAGTAATTATATATGTCTTAAAACAATAGAAAGAATTTCCTAGCCCAGACATCCTGTCTCGGAGCTTGAGATCAAACACAGTTGTAAAAGTCTTTACTTAACAGCTTACCTCCAGCAGGGTGCACTGTGGTTACATTTTTGAAGCTGAGTACAACATTTAAGTTTAATCCTAACATATAGTTCTCTTTACATTTATAAAACAAGCCTGTGGATTATATTAATATTTACAAATGGCATAGAATGATTTACAAAAGTCTGTCTAGCTAGGCTGGCAGCCTTTCAGTTTATCACATCCCCCTGAGAACTCAAGCTAGTTTTTCAAGTGTCCCTTGAGAAACATTGCTTGACAAGGTGAGTCTATCTGTGTATACTTTACTCCATTCTCTGTCTTGAGAGCCTATCTGCATTGGCGTTGCTAACCCCACTGTGATGCTGCACTGACATATCATATGATGGCAACCTTAGGCTCCATCTTAGCAACTTGGCATTTTGCTGGCTGGCTCAATGTAATCATATTAGGGGATTGTGATCTGTAACTACAGTGAATTTCCTTCTATACAGATAAGGCTGAAGTTTCTGCAGTGCCCACACTATGGCCAGACATTCCTTTTCTACAGCTGCATAGCATTCCTCCCTGGGTTGAAGCCTACAGCTGAGATAAACCACTGGGTAGTCTTCTCCCTCTGAAGAAATCTGGCTAAATACAGCCCCCACCCAATGGTTCAAAGCATCCACCTGAACAACAAATTCTTTGCTGCAATCAGGACTGGCTAACACAAGGGGTCCTCCCAAAGCTTCTTTAAGCTTCTGAAATGCCTGCTCACGTGCTGGGGTCCACACTAAATTATCTGGCCTGTTTTTCCTTGTCAGGTCTGCGAGGGAAGCAGCTTTGGTACTATAACTGGGGACAAACTTTCTGTAGTACCCTGCTGTCCCTAAAAATGCCCTCCTCTGCTTTTTGGTAACAGGTGTAGACCATGGGTGAATGACTTTCATTTTGGCAGGTTTTGGCATGATTTTACCAATCCCCACACTATGTCAAAGGTAGAAGACCTCTGCCATACCCACCTGACATTTGTTGGGCTTAATGGTCAACCCCTGCCCTCTGTAGTCTGCCCAGCACCTCCGTAACATGCTGGAGGTGGTCTTGCCAGGAATGACTGTAGATGGCAATATCATCTATATAAGCTAGGGAAAACTCTCCTGCTCCTTATAGGATATGATCTACCAGCCTCTGGATAGTTGCTAGGGCATTTTTCATCCCAAAGGGCATCTTTGTGAACTCATAAAAGCCAAAAGGAGTCACAAAGGATGACCTATCTCTAATACTGGAAGTTAAGGGCACCTGACAGTAACCCTTGGTAAGATAAATGGTGGTAAGATACTTAGCCCCACTCAGCTGCTCTAGGGCTTCATCTGTCCTAGGCATTGGGTAAGCATCTGATTCTGTGTAACTATTTAATTTCCTGCAGTCCACACAGAACCTGGTGCTGCCATCCATCTTCTGTACCAGCACCACTGGGGAGACCCAGGGACTGTTGGACCTTTGAACTGTCCCTAATTCAAACATTCCCTGTATCTCCTCCCTCAGAGTCTGTTTGACTCTCTCAGGCACCCTGCAATGAGCCTGCCGAATAGGCCTTTGGTGTCCTGTATTCACCTGGTGCTGCACCAGGTGGGTGCACCCTGATTTCCCAGTGAATATGTCTCCAAACTCTTGTAGCACTGCTCAGATTTCTCGAACCTGGGTAGGAGATAGCTGCTGGGACATTGCTACCCTTTCCACTGAGGTGTCAGTCTGATCCTCACTGAGGAGATCAGTCATCAGATCTCCCTCAGACCCCTCCTGCAATCCACTGCAAATACTCAGCATAAGGGCCTCCCTATCATGGTGAGGTTTCATCATGTTAACATGGAAGAATTTGTGCTTCTGCCTCCTGCCTAGCAGTTCCACTGTGTTGTAATTAATATCACTGACCTTCTTTACCATCCTGTTGGGTCCTTTCCATGCTGCTTGCTGACTGTTGCTAATGAGTGCTAATGAAGAATTAAGCTTGACATAGATGGGTAGCCTGTTCTAGGGTATGGGACAGGAAGCTATTCCCTCCAGCATGTCCTGTTTATTGTGGTGACAAGGTTTAGGTCCCTAGAGCGTGTAGCTCAGGGGGACTGGGATTTCTTTAGGTGTAGCATGTCCAACAGCTCTGGGTTTGACATAGCTTTATATGTTAGGCAGAGATCACCTCAGAGTAGGTGATATGCTACAGAGTAAAGCTGGAGATTTTTGAGGCGGTCAGTGTAGGTCATTTGTTTGAGGCCAGTAATCCTCTTTGTGAGGTACTTCTGTGGCCTTTCCAGCTGGTGCAGATGTCTTGTGAGGTACATTACAAAAGGGGCATTGTAGTCTATAGTGGGTCTAATGAGTGTCGAGTAGAGGGGAACAATGACCTCTTTTTTCCTGGATGAGAACCCTTTTATGATGAGGTGTGCCATGTAGAAGGACTTCCTGACTACTGTGGCGATGTGACTATCAAAGGAGAGACTACTGTCCAGCTGGTTCCCAAAGTCTCTTATCGCACATTCAGTGTTAAGTAGATTGCTGCCTATGTGATAGTTCATGGGTACAGAGTTTTTACCAAAGGGGATGACACTGCACTTTTTGGCATTGAGCTTGAGGCCATGGCTCTGACACCAGACATCTGTCTCAGCGAGGCCCTTCTGTAGGATGTCCACATCATTTGGGGACTTGACTATGGCTTCTAGTTTGCAATCATCTGTGAACTTCGTTAGCCGGAGGCCTTCTGTGTTAGCCTGTACTTCAGAGAAGTAGATACCAAACAGAAGAGCTCCCAGGACAGAACCCTGTGGTACTCCACTTGTCACTGCTTTGAGGTCAGATTTGGAGTCTGCAACTTTTACAGTGTAAGTTCTGTCAGTGAGCCAGTTGGCAACCCATCTTGTGATGTAGGGATTTATACCTAGTTTAGTGAGTTTAGCTATAATTCCAAAATGGGGGATGGTGTCGAAAGCCTTGGCGAGGTCAAGATAGGCTGTGTGAACCACCTTACCCTCATCTATGGCTTTGGCGACTGCCTCAAAGAAGTCGATCAAGTTCAGGAGGCATGATCTGCCTTTCACAAACCCGAAATGGGTGGGATCCAGAGTTTGGAGGTTACCAATGTCTTTGTTTATGAGTTCCATGATGATACATTCCATGGCCTTGCAGACCAGGCTCATCAGGCTAATAGGTCGATAGCTCCCAGGATCAGTGGTGGCTCCCCCTTTGTGGAGTGGGATAACTGTTGCTGTGCACCATTCAGTGGGCACAAAGTCTGATGTGAGGCTAATATTGAACATGGTGCTTACGTGGGGAGCCAGTTCGTTCTGAAGTTCGTGTAAAACGCAGTCTGAGATGTTGTCCGGTCCCATGGATGCTGTGTTTTTGGCTTTAGAGAGTGCAGCTTTTACCTGCGTAGTTGTGATTACAGTGACTCTGCATTCTTCCTGTATAGATATGGGCCCTTTAGGGGGTGAGAGGGGGTAAAGTTAGCAATGAACCTATCTGCCAGGATGTTGGCAATAGCAGTTGGTTCTGTCATTTGTGTGCTTTTGTGCTGTAACTCAGAGGAGATCTGGGTGTTGCCATTGAGATTCTTGACATAGCTATATAGAATACTTTGTGGTTGTCCTTAGAATTAGTGGTGATTTTGTTTTCGTAGCTAGCTTTGGAGGATCTTATAAGGGATCTCAGTTTCTTACTGAGGCTGACCAGGGAGCTCCTCCACTCATGGGATTTTACTCTCATTTGCAGCAGTTTCTTCCTTCTGTTGTACAGTTTGTTTATGGCAGGGGACCCCCAGATTGGCTTCCTTTTTTTGCAGAATAGCACCTTGGTTCTGTTTGGGATAGCACAATCCATGCACTCGTATAAGTGCTTATAGAGTGCATTTGTGTAGGATTCAGCAGTTGTAACTGCATTGTCCATCTGCATGGGTGTCATGAAGTTCACCACTTCTGTCTTAAGAAGCATGAAGTTAGCTTTGGAGAATTTTTTTACCGTGGATTCCTTAATTGGGGGTGGGGGTGGGATGTGGATATCAAGGGTGATTAGCTTATGGTCGGATCAGACCAACAAGGAGTTGACTTCAGGTGTGGAACACCGGTCACTCATCTTGGTAATGACTAGGTCTAGGATATTGTTGCCCCTGGTGGGGGTGTGGATAAGTTGATCCAGGGCAATGGAGTTTATAAATTCCAGAAGGCGTTGAGCTAAGGAGTTGGTACATGAGTAGTTTTCCCAGTTAATGGTGGGGTAGTTGAAGTCGCCCATTATTAGGGTGTTTGGTTGAACCCTAATATTTTCCAGTACATCAAGAAAAGAGGAGTGGGAATCCTGGGGCATGGTGGGAGATCTGTAGCAAGCTATAATTCGGATTGCAGTTTTGCTCAGAGTTAGTTGCACTTGAATAACCTCGGCTGCATTATGCTCAGCAACTAGCCTGGAGGTGTGGATATCCTTAATGAATATGGACACACCTCCGCCTTTGGTGTTTCGGTCCAGGTTACATGGTCAAAAAGTGTGGTATGAGTTATAGCCTGGTAGTGCAGGTGTACTCTCTGGAGCCTTGGACCATGTCTCAGTCACTGCACAGATATTGATGTTCTCCATTTTAAGGAGTGCCTTGAGTGAGTGCATTTTGAGATTTAGACTTCTAGCATTGAGTAGCATTACCCTCTGTTTTTACTTGCCTGTTCCTGTTACGGTGGTGAATTTGCTATTTGAACCTTGCCTAAAAAAGACACTATAGGGGCAGCAAGACCCTTAGCCAGTATCCGGAATCCCAGGGGCAACAGGTGCAGGCCGTCTGTGGCAAAGCATCATGGTCTGTCGACCATGCCATCCCAAGCAGACAGATACTGGACCCCCTTAGAATGACACCAGAATCTTAGCCAATTGTTGAAGTCAATCATTTTGTCCTTGTACTGCGGTATCATTCGGGGTGATGGCAGAATGCTACTCAGGGCTAGGGTCATATCTGCCTGGGCTACAAGATCGGAGAGCTCTTCCATGTCTCTTTTCTTGTAGTCCAGGGAGGTATGTCTCAGGTCATTCACACCAACATGAACAATGACAGAGTCATATTTATACTTGTTGTGGAGTGACCTGTGTGCATGGGTTATGTGGCGGATCCTGACACCCGACAGGCAGCTGACAGTAACCTTCTCCTTGTTTAGCCTGGTGAGTGGGACATCAGTGTGCCTGACTATAACCTATGACTAGTGTGTTGGGTACATTGTTTTGCCTTATTGGCTGAGGTTGAGTGGCACACTGATTCTGTGGGCTATGTGTCATTTGGGTTGTGTTGGGGGATGGAGGTCGCTTGCATTTCTGCTTTGGAGGTCTCTGTTGCTTAGACAGATTACTATTGAGAGCCTCCACGAATGTTTTTGTGTTGCTATGTGTGGATTTTGGTGGTGTAGATTTAGTGAGACTATGTGATGAGTGTGGTGTGGTGCAAATGTTTACCTTCTCCTCATGACTATCAAGTTCAGTCTTAGTTGGAGAGAGCTTTACCTCCAGTTTGGCTAGATAAGTACATCTCTCCCAGGTTGTAGTTTTGGGTGGTAGGAGGAGAGGATTGCCTGTGTACATGAGGCAATTTCTACATTGCCTCAAGATTCCCAGATTAATCAGTCAGACAGGAGAGAACACAGGGAGCTGACCCTTGGACATGCCTGAATAAAAAACTATTTTCCTCTAGATAAGTGAGGAAAATATATTTTCCCTGTGGAACTTGGAGTACTCAGAGGCCTCACAATGTCCATAGCTACCCCCTGAAATGGCTCCTCAATCACTGGCAAAGGCATCAAAGGAGCTTTCACTTTTTCTCCTGCCTTGCCTACCTTTTGGCACTGCTCAAAGGCTCTGCAGTACCCTATTATATCTCTGGAAATTTGTGACCAATAAAAGTTCTGCAATGGGATATCATGGGCTATGGCTAGAAGTGCCAGATGGTAGGGTCTAGGCACTACCAACTGCTGTATCCTTTTACCTTCTAGCCCTCCTTCAGGGGTCCACTCTCTATACAGTAACGCTTTGTCACAGTATACATATTTCCCCTTCCATTGAGAATCAGGTACCTCACTAGCTATCTGCCTCTGGCCTTGCAATGTATGGTCTGAGAGCTGAGCCTTTCTCAACTCTCTCTTTGTAACCCTTCCCAGCTCCCCTTCCACAGGAAGTCTGGCATCCTCTGACAGTGGTCCATCATTGTTAGCCTGGGTACTACAACTCACCTCTACCTTTGCAGTCACTCTGTCCAAGGGAACATCAGTACCCACAAGCAGATGTGGCTCACCTTCAGTCTCACTGCTACAGGGTAGCTCCCACACTGAAGTAGCCACCTCACCAGTCCTGGCTGCAAGTGTGCATTCTGTCTGGGTCTCCCCCAGGTGACCAGACCCACATGCTTGTCTCCAAGCCTGACTCCATGTAACTGCATAAGCACATGGCACTGCATTATCAAAATCATTCCCTATCAGGACATCTGCAGGGATATCCTCAAACACACCTACTTGCTGGATTCCTTTTTCACCTTCCCAGTCAAGGTGAATCCTAGCCAAAGGTATTTGGAATGCGGTCCCTCCTAAAGCTCTGACTGGAGTAGACTGCCCAGGTAAGTAGTGCTCCTCTGTAACTATTTCAGGCTTTACCATGGTTATGTAAGAGGCTGTGTCTCTCTTAGCAATGGTCTCTTTGCCATTCACTAAGATAGGATATAACTTATTGTGGTAGTTTGGTGCCCTTGTTGTCTCAAGACAACCTACTGTTGGCATTTTGTCTTTCCCACTTACTGGCTCTCTCTCACCTTTTGTTCCCCACCTTGCCTCCGTGGACATCTATATGCCATATGGCCCCACTGATTGCATTCAAAATATTTAACCCTAGGTCCTGGACATGTACCTGGACTAGTGGCTTCCCCTGCTACTAGCAGATTCTGTCAGGGAAATCTGGGTTGCCCACCATGGGTTCTTCTAGACCCATGATCAGAACTGATACCCTTTCCTGTGCAGTATAGGTCTCCCTTTATCCCCAACTCATCTACTATGTTACATTCTCTATCCGCTAACCAGATTCTCATGCCCTCAGGCAAAGCGCTAAGGGTTTGTTCCCTCACCAAAATGTCTGCCAGCCCTTCAAAAGTGGTGACCTGACACCCACCCACCTATCTATGAAAATAAATGCTTACCAAAGCCATATATTCACACACTTTCATCTGCCTTGCATCTATGCTCACAAAACTTTTTTTCTTTAAGCTTCAGGTGTTAACCTAAAACACTCTAACAAACAATTTTTAACTGTATTATAATTTAAGCAATTAGTATCAGGCAATTTAGAAATAGCATTTACAGCTTTACCATGGAGTAAGGGGGTCAGGAACAGTACTCAGAGCCCTGTATCAACATTATACTGTTTGCATACCCTTTCAAGCATATGACTAAAACTGTCAAAATTATCATCCTCTGTAAATTGTGGAAGAAATTTTTACTGACTTTGTTGCTTCTGGGGTTCAGTTATTCCCTTTCCCATTGCCTCCATGATCCTGGAGGAGAGTCATCATCTTGTTCTGGTGTTGCCTCTACCTTTCATTTTCTTCAGCTTCCAGACATCTCAGTTTCTCATTTTCTTCAGCCTCCAGACATCTCTGTTTCTCAGTTTCTTTGGCCTCCAGGCTTCTCAGTCACTCTTCCAAACATTTGGCCTCCGGTTCAAGTCTCCTTAACTCCAGATGGATTTTTAAGTCCTCTATGGAAAGGGTAAACTGTCCATTTTCTGAGAATTGTATATCCTCAAAGCCAGTCTGGTTGCCCTCCTGGTTGCTGGTTTGTGAAGCAGCTGTGACTAAGGCTGCAATAATTTCTGCTTTAGTCAGGTTGGCATGCCCCCGTCATTTGGCTTGGCACATCTCAGCCAACTGACTCCTTGTCAGCTTGCCATACTCCTCTTCTGACATCCTTGCCTGCTCTCCCTGACTAACTAAACTAACAAAAAAAAAATAAAACTATTGTGATATGAAACTCTGAATGTTCACTGTGTGGCTGATTGAGAGTACAAACTCCTTTTTAGTAACCACTGTTTACAGGCTACAGGAATTCAATATCTACACCACTGAATACTAATATGTGGATATCCCACCACTGCCAACCAATATATGTGACGCCCCACCACTGGCAACAGTAATCTAGGAGCCTCAATCCTCACCACTAGCACCAGTAGGGGATGTACATTGGGAGGATGACAAGTACACACAGTATTTCTAGATGCATCAAGTGCAATTTTCCTCAAGAGCACACAGAGACCACAGTCAGTCTGGAGCTCTTTCTCCAGATCCCCAAAAAGACTTCCCACTGGCACAGCTATAGAGTTGAGATCTCAGATGAGTGGCCAAGCCAAGACCTCCAGCACCCTCTCTGTCCAACCAGTGCTTTGTGTTCCTGCCTAAGTAGCTGACAAATACACACACACACACACACACACACACGCACACACACGCACACACACACACACACACACACACACACACACACACACACACACACACACACACACACACACACACACACACACATACACACACACCTGGGAAAGGCTGGCGCAGCTTTACCAGCTATGCCCTTCTTCCTAGACTATAAGGTAGTTGTTACTGCCACCAGCCAACTCCTTATTAGCTACTTTAAGACCCTTAACAAAGGGTGTCCAATTTGACTGTGTAATGTTACTGTTAGTACAAATGGTATTTGACCAAGAGCAAGGCTATTAGAAGTGGCCTACACAGTGTCACCAAATAAATATGCAAGTACTCTCAGAACTTAAATATGTCTTACAAATATCAGCCACAATGAAAGGTTTAAATATATTTAATAATAAATAATAAAAGAACAATAAAATACTCTCTATATAATCACAGTAACATCAGAGTTCAAAATCACAGGAAATATTTAAAACAACATTGCACGACAGTCTCAAATAAATAAATAAAACAATCTAAATTAAGCTTTGCTATATTCCTGACTGTATCTAAAAGAAATTACTGTACCCTAATAACTTACTTTACAGCAAGCAAGGCAGATGTGGTGAATAGTTCTTCCAGCTGATGCTGCCAGGTCAAAGACAAAATACAGAATACTCAGTATCTCTCAGAGAGTTCTTAAATTAATATCTCAAATATTACTGATGGGATACCTTGCAGAATGACATATTTTCTTGTCATTTGACTCTATCCCAGGTGAAAAACAACCATTGATGCAGCTGTCGCATTTAGCATCTACCTGTGAAAATACATAAACACAGACTTTTCCTTAGATGTTTGCAGATCTTGGAAGTCATAAAAGAATATAACACACCCAAGACAATGCAGAAAGCCTCTAGTTCTAGACACTGTGTCTGTTACTGCACTGAAACTGAAATATAACATCCTTTTATTATGTGGCCATAAATTAATTTAATTTTAGCTATTTTTCTGAAGTTAACCTTTGATGTTTCCATTGGTAAAATATATACATTTACACAGTTACAATAGTGCAGGTACATTTCTGTTCTATTCAAATAGGGTACACTGTGGTTACATCTTTAAACAGTGTTTTGTAAAATACCTCTTCAGCACACATAAGTACAAACCATCTTATATGACATACAGTTCTAATACATTTATAACACAAACATATTAATCATGTTGATATTCACAAATGACATATAATTATTTACAAGATTCCAGATAGCTAGGCTGGCAGTATCTCCTTTTGTGACAAGCACCACTAGTGGTTCTCCTCAATCCCAGTCAGAAGTGCCAATTAATGCAAAAGGTAAGACATACAAGAAATGGAAGAGGCGTCTGAGAACTGGAAGAGATACAGTATATATCAGAAAGGTAATAGGAAATGACAGAGCAGGCCAGGCTGAGAAAATAATGAGATATCCCTGAAATCTGTGAAAACACAAAAGTACTGAATTAATACTTTGCAGGATGTTATACTGGGAAACAGGAAGGCAGAATGAGGTACCAGGTGTCCACCCAACTAATGAAAGTGAGGAAGGAAGAGGGAACTAGATTATCTTATGAGGAATAACATTCAAGAACCAAAAGGCTGTTTCCCATAGTCCTCTAAAATGCAACTAGTTTCTGTCAAACAATCTGATAGAGATTTTCAACAGATAAAATATTAGCACATAAGTGCCCAAATACTAAAAGACAGCAAATATACCCCAGAACAAATAGAAGAACAGGAAAAATCTGGGAACTATAACCCTATTAACTTTATAACAGTGGAAACACAGGTCATAGGGATAATAAGAAGGGAAAAACTAATTATATTCACAGATGGCAACAATGTCCTGGGTGACAACTAGAATAGCTTTATTGCTAGAAGTAAGTCAAATCCAGTCCAGATTTATGACTTGGATATATAGAGCTTGTCTGGTGATTGCATTTAAGTGTTGTCTACATGGACTTCATCAAGGCTTTTGTTTCTATCCTGTATTGCTGTCTGCCAAGAAAACTGAAATAGTCATTATGCATATCCAAGGCAAGTTGAGAACTAGTGGATGGATGTAGTCTTCTTGAGTCATTGTTGGGAGGAGGATCAGATACTGGAAGACAGGATAGAGGAGTAAGACTGGATGAAAGGTAGTACCCATGGGGTGTTTGAATTTACTTGTACCAGAGTGGGAGATTCTTACTTCAGGAGAGAGTGGAAACAGAAGTTGAGTGAGAACTTTGACCTTAGGAAGTTCAAACAGCTGGTGCAAGACTGTAGCAGAAAGGACAGAATTGTGGATGTGGTTCTAGGTATGGCAGACGAGTTCTTATATATCTGAATGAAGGTATTATCAGCCAACAGTGATTGTGCCCATGTAGCTGAAAGAAGGAGGAAGGGAAAGAATAAAAAGTAAAGATGATGATATGACATTTTAGAATAGAAGATTATGCTGAGCACTGAGAGTGGATAAAAACTGAGTTAGAAATGAAGGATTAAACTGAGGCTGTGGGAATGAGTGAAGGATGAAGTACTCGTATCTATGGTCAAATATATGAGGAACAGGTAAAATGAAAAATGAAGAAAATACCCATGTATCAACAAACAAATGTGAGACTAGCAAATAGGACAAAAGATAAAGGCAGGCATGAAGTCAAAAAGAGCAGTGGGGTGATGGAGGAGACATACTACAAGGAGCATAGCAAAAAAAGCAATAATGTTAACGGGGACACAGAAGGCTAAATCTGAAAGATAGTTTTCACTAGACATCATGAAAGGAATCAAGGGTGCATTTAACTACATAACAAAAAAGATGACAGGCTTGACCAGAATATGAAAACATGGGAGGAAGATCACCAAAAAAATAAAATGAAAAAAGCAGAGGTAATGTCTACTTTACTTCATGTTTCACACAGGAAATCAAGGGGAAGGTGCTGCCCTAGGATAACAATGACCAGAGTGAGAACAACAGTATAAAGACATGAGCATCTCTATTCTGATGGAAAGTGAAGGAAGATGTGGAGTCAAAACTGTCTGCCCTTGGTGAGGATAAAGCATAGGGACCACATGGGCAGGTTCCCAGTTTTCTCAAGAAACTGTCTAGTGTGCTGAGAGATCATCCTGAAATTGATATTTATTAGATCACTGGCCAATGCAGAGATGCCTGAAGAATGGAGGACGGCAAGTGTGACACCCATGTATAGAAGGGAAAGGTAATCAGGAGCAATCTTGGGGAACTACCAATCTACAACCTTAACCTTAACAACAGTCCAGGGAAACCCATGAAGCTAATTAAAAAGGTAAGATTAAGTGTCTTTCTTGAGGACAACATTCTCAAAAACAGCAAACAACATGGGGCTCCCAGGCAAGAGAAACTGTTTTTTTTAAACACCTTTATTGAATTATCACTTGTGAAATAGGCACATTTACATTTATATAAAAGTACAAACTGTATTAGCAAGTTAGAATTAACAAACATTATGCTTCACATATATTGCTATATATCATATAACCTAAGCAACATTACATACATTATTCAATTCCTGCCCCTTTTTTTAAACAAGAAACATCTTTATTCAACCATCGACATAAGCAGTCATACATTTATATAAATGAAAACAAACCACAGTGACATAATTCTATTTGCAATATTTTACATCACAAGCCATACTGACACTCCCATTTGCAAACATTATACATCACTTATAATTTACCAAATCATTCTCAGCCAAATATTAGTTAGCTCATTTAAGTCCTGCCTTCTTTTAAACCTCATTCATCCCTGTATGCACTGTTCCCACAATTCACATTTTTTTCCTATGTAGTTTGGTCCTACCTTTTTCTAAAGATCTCAGTTCCAGTTGTTTTATCTCTGTTACTATATTCATTACTTCTAATATAGTTGATTTAGATTTCCATTTTCTAGCAATTGCTTTTTTGGCAGCCAGTATAATTAGAGACAGCAAGGCCTTACCATGTCTAGACAATTCTGATTCTGTATCATAGCTCAGAAAAAACATCTCTCTCATCACACCAATCTACCCATCCAGCATCCCCTACAGTGCATCCCACAGGGAATCCTCAAAATTCACCAACTCACTGCCTTCCCAGAAAATATGCCCCCAATTATCTCTTTCCTTCCCCTCACACCTCCAACATTTGCTATCTACCAGAGGAAAAATTCTCTGGAGTCTACTTGGGGTATAAAAATTTCTATGTAAACATTTCCAAGCAAAAATCCTAAATCTTCTAGATGTTTTGCATATTTGGGAGACATACATATATCCTCCCATTGTTTCTTTATGAATTGCTTATCCAATCTCTCTTCTCAATCCTTTCTAACCTCCTCTGATTGATTCTTATAGTTATCATACAGTATTTTATATGCTCTACTAATTATTCCCTTTTTAATGGCAGCTTCTGTTCTAGATTCTACTAAAAACTCTACCGGTGTTGGTCTTTCGTTTAGTTCCCCCTGTTTATTTCTCTTTGCCTATACTCTGATATCAATCTTTGATAGGGAAGGCAATCTCTAACCTGAAGTCCAAATAAATTCTTCCCATCTTCCAATTCTATAATCTTTCCATTTCTAGCTATTTGCTCTCAATACCTTCATTCTTTTGCCAGTTTTCTCCAATAAATTCTAACTCCCTCTTGCCTATTGTCTATATTCCTAATTGTAGACATCCCTATCAGCAGAATCTCCGTTCTTCATTCCCATGTTAGTTTAGTTCTTAGAATAATTTATTCTACTTTATGGATATAGTATTCTGTATGATTGCTGTTATTCTCCTTAAAGGCCTGCATCCAAAATTTCAGTCTCTCTTTGTTTCCTGAGCATTCCCCCTGTTTAAACATCATCGCTTTCCACTTTAAATTATAGTTTTCTGCTTGTGCTGCGTATAGGAGCCTTAACTATGTAACTCTGAAGTACCCCATCAAATTGGGTCAATTTATCCCACCTGACTCTTGCCATCTTCCCCTCCCAGATAAAGTCCTTTAACTCTTTATTAATTGCTATCCACAACTCTTGGTTCAGTCTAATCCATTTATATGGTCATGTTGCAGGTATAAATCACAGAGGACTACCTGTAGATATGGTCCTGCAGACACTCACCTAGTTTTTGAGTGGGTTCCAGTCTGAATGAAAATCCTGATTACAGAGAGATTGGACCAAGGCTGAGAAACTGGATTATTGTATGACTGGAGGCTATGGCATATAGCATTGTGGTGAGAGTGGTTATGGCAAAAATTAGGAAAGAAAAAATAAAGTAGAAGATGCAGCAAGAGTCAGTTCTAGTCTAGTACTGTTCAGCAAATTTATTTCAGTACTGTTCAAGGGAAAAAAGAGTCACCTCTGCTCATGACACAAAGATAGCTGCTGCAACAGAGAATGACAGAAAATTAGATAGGTTGATCAGATGGCCAGAATGGTGGCTGCTGAGAAAATACAATCACTGTACCTGGGGAATGATGGCAACAGAGCAAGAAAAGGATCTGGCTTCTTGAGTTGATTGGAGAGGCAGTGGTGGCAGAATACAGAATGCTAAGGCATAACCCCAAGGATAGATTCCATAAACAAAGAAGTGATGCTTTCACTCTGCAGGATCCTTATTAGGTCACAACTTAAGGAACCTGTGGAGTTCTACAGGACATTTAAGGAAAGTGACTAGAAGCTGTTGGAGCAAGTCCTGAGTAAAGCCACCAGAAATGTACATGAGATGAAAGTTAAAGGTCAAGACCTGGGACTACAGGAGTTGGGGCATTGCTCACAAGAGATCAGAAGAGGCAGGAGGACATAATATGAGTGGACATTGTGTCTGGTAGATAATGAATAGGTTTTCTGAGAAGGAGGGATGAAGGGTAGAGGAGAGAACAGAAATAGCAGATTGCAGGGACTGATTACTTGTTTGATCTCTGAAAGAGTTTGTTTACAAAGAAGGTTGTGAGCTCAAATAATGGAACATGAGAAACAGAACTGAGAAAGAATCCATTAAGACATTCAAGTGGATATGGGGCTAGTGAAGAAGGTAAAGGCAGGACATGTATGCTTACTGCCTCATTCTGTAAACCAGCATATATAATGCAATGTAGTAAGAGAAAGGTAGTGCATGTAAGCTTTTTTTTTAAGAGGACTGATGACAGGATAGGGAAAGTGCCTATGAAAGCACTGCATCAACAGGCCCAAGCACTTACTTTCCGAAAGCAAGACTAGAGCTGATGTTAAAAGTGAACACCTAGGTCTAAGTTTAAAAGCCAAAACGCACACACACACACACACACACACACACACACACACACACACACACACACACACGCACGCACGCATGCACGCACGCACGCATGCACGCACGCACACACACACACACACACACACACACACACACACACACACACACACACACACACACAGTGTCAACCAGACAGCATGTACTTAACAACGAATGCAGATTTATAAGGAAGCCGGCTAAAATATGTTCTGCAGATATAAACTTATTAAACAGGTTCAATCTCCATAAGCATGTATAAACATTTAACTGAGAATTTTGATATTTTAAGAAGGCTATAACTTTTAATTCACTTAGAAAGTTGTCCAAGAAAACCTAATGTGAAATTGCTTTTCTTCTCCACCATTTGTCAGTCACTAAATCAAATCAATATATGCAACTAAAATAAATAAATAATGAGAAACATTCCTGTTGACAAATCAACAGGCCCAAGCACTTACTTTCCGAAAGCAAGACTAGAGCTGATGTTAAAAGTGAACACCTAGGTCTAAGTTTAAAAGCCAAAACGCACACACACACACACACACACACACACGCACGCACGCACGCACGCACACACACACACACACACACACACACACACACACAGTGTCAACCAGACAGCATGTACTTAACAACGAATGCAGATTTATAAGGAAGCCGGCTAAAATATGTTCTGCAGATATAAACTTATTAAACAGGTTCAATCTCCATAAGCATGTATAAACATTTAACTGAGAATTTTGACATTTTAAGAAGGCTATAACTTTTAATTCACTTAGAAAGTTGTCCAAGAAAACCTAATGTGAAATTGCTTTTCTTCTCCACCATTTGTCAGTCACTAAATCAAATCAATATATGCAACTAAAATAAATAAATAATGAGAAACATTCCTGTTGACAAATCCATTAAGCGTTTAGTGTTTTATTTCTATTTTTTGATATAACTTGAACTCTAATTCCATAATTCCTTTCCATAAATACATGCATGATGTGTATTGCTCTTATTGGTTCTTCAGACAATAATAATGTTTTGTCCTAAAATAAATGGATGAGGTAGTCACACTGACATGATTTTGTTTTTAGCTATGCTTTCTGTTTCCTATGAAACTGTTAAATGCTATCTTCTAAGGAACAATCTACTTTGACATTACTCAGAAACAACACATAGAGTCTCTGGGCTAGGTAAACTCTATGTAAACCACTGCCCCACACCTTACCCTGTCACTTACTGCTATGTCTGTTCTTCAACAATGCAAAGATACAATTATCCACCCTCTAGCAAAAACACCTAAACCCAAAACTTCTAATAATATCCTTGCCATACATAAATCAGACCCCATTGCCAAAATCCCAGAAAAAAAAAAAACAAATTAAAAATCAAATTATAGGATATTTATATAAATAATATATATTTACACAAACAGTATGGCTTCAGACCAAAATATACTACCTTACTGCTCTCTGCTTCCTTAGTAATGATAGCTACGTCAATATGTAGAAGGGCTTGCTTACTTGCAAGAGGCTTTTACACACCTTAAAAGGTCCTCTGAAACTGCCAATTATGTGCTGCTCTTGTCATAAGTAGAGCGATATGAATTCTCGATCAAAGTGTGTTCATCGATCTTAGATTATCTCACCAAAAGGTAATTTGTTCTAACTGCTACTGAACTTCAAATACAGGTAGCAAAATTCAAGATAGGTGTTCCAAGGGGTCTGTCTTAGGGCCACTTTTCTCACTTTTTATTAGTGACCTTCCATGGGAACTCTCAGGAGTCAACTGTTATACATAGATGGTATAGTAATTATCAAACCAGTTAAAACTTCACATGATGTCAACACTACCCCAAGAGGATTTAGCATTCTTTTGAAACTGTCTTCATAACAATAAAAAATAAACTATCAGAAATCTATGCCATGATTTTTAGTTCACTACAAAGGTTAGCCAGATCCACATCCCCAACATCATGTAACCATCAAAAATTAAATCTTCATCAGAAATATCCAAGAATCACACTGGGCCAAAGGCTGAACTTCATACCATGTACTGAAAAAAAATACCCTTTCTATATTGTCAATTAAAAGAAGCCTATAAAGTCCCTTGTCTGCTGCCACCAGAAACTTAAAGATCCATTTATGTTAAGTTTTTTACAGCCACAACTAGAAAATACCATTCCACTCATTTCCTTGCTATCCATACAGAACTTAGCTTTGCATAAAAAACAAAGAATAAAGTTTCAAGATTTATTCATCACCAGTACAGAACATCACTGCTCTATACTGAAACAAAAAAACAAGAAATGAATTACCTGTGGAAGTTAGAGCAGCCTATTTGTTATGTAAACTAACATTTAAGTTAATTCATATTAGCCACAATCCTCCTCTAAACGATAAACCATAAATATGAAGCAGCTTATACTCATTCAGACATCCCTTACATACAGCACTATACAGGCCACATTTTACAATTCCAACTACAGAAAACATTCAATAAAAATCCCTTGCTTTTTGGAATTCTTCCTCCTAAAGAAATTAGGAGCTCTCACAGTCTTTTGCAGTTTACCAAATTCTTAAAAAAAACACTTACTTGAAACAAATAAATGGGTTTGTGTACTTTGTAAACACTTTTTTAATAGTACCATTGATTTTATGTCTGTATTATTGTTTTATTTCACCTTTTGGCTTGGGTCTTGCTTGAAAAGATTGTTCAACCTATTTTCCATCCTGGCTAACAAATGTAAAATAAAAATTAAAGCAAATAAAAAAATAAATAAAGGTCATGGTCAGACAATTAAACCAATTCCACTATCTAGTCAGAAGTGAACTCATCAATTAAACACCAAGGGCAGACTGTTATAGAAATGATAGGTAGCAGAAGTAGCTACCTAAGTAAAGCTTAATCATTTTACAATAGAAAGAAAATCCTATGCATAAGCCAAAACTAGCCAGGTTGTCAACAACAACAACCTGAATCAACTAGGAAGACTTTGACTTCATGGAGAAACATACTTGATTTCCAGGTGGATAGTAAATGAAAAAATAGACAACTTGTTGCTATACATATGATATAGTCAAAGGTATTTGTAGCCCATAACTGAACCTTGCTCCATTTCTGTGGCGAAAGACAACAAATCACTAAACCACCATTGATCTTGCAAGATCTGAGACACTGTACCAGGAAGAATCCAGAAACAGCGGTAGGCAGCAGATAAAGGACAAAACAGTTACCTAACCTAGTCTAATGAAACCTATGGCAACATCATCATCAGCAGCAGCCCCTTTTTCCTATTTTCTTCTACATAGGTTTGGGGTGTTCAGTCAACTGTTACCTCTCTTGATTTAGTGCTACTCTTTTAGCTTCTTTGACAGTCATGCCTGTCAGTTACATGTCTTCTCTCATACAATCCTACCAGCTCTTTGTTGAACATCATTATTTCATCTTTTCTTCTTCCTCTCTTCCAAACCTTCTTCACAAAATCGTGTTTTGTTTTCTTACACATGTGCTCCAACCATGCTGCAATTGGAGCTACTGTAACTTCTCCTCTGATGTCATTCTGTCTTTGCCTGTCCTAGATTGTGCATCCTACCATCCAGTCCAAGCACTTATTTTCCATCACTTCTAGCTTCCTCAACTGCTTTATCTTCACTGCTCAGGTTTTTGTGCCATGCAGAAGTACAATTTGTACCATTGTTTTGTATATCTTACCTTCTTTGACCTTCTTCTGTCACATATTACAACTGCCACTCTGTGCCAATTGGCTGGCCCCTTTGATTCTAGCTTTGACCTCCTCATTTAGACCTCCGTTACCATCAATCACACAGAATGATAACTATTGAGATTAATATTGTAAGAGAGGATACTGGAGGTAAACAGGTTAAGCTCAGCTCCAGCTAACTTTGAAAAATAGTATGAGATTAAATTACTTAATTTAGGCCATAAAGATGGGAACCAGAAGTCAGATGACCAGATGTATGTGATGCCATTTTTTAATCCAGGGCAAAAATTATGTATTAATACTAGATGAGACTGAAGTCTCAGAACAGTCTGTTTTTTGGGAACCTAACATACAAGGATCTCTCATCTACTTCATCTTGCCTTGCTCAAGGAAGTGACCAGAAAATAGTAATTCTTTAGATCAGCCAGGAAAATATAGTGAGATTAGTTAAGTACTGTTTTTCTGCATCTGTGTGAATCTATTCATCTGTGTTATTTTAATATTTCCTGTGACATGAAACTCTGGTGTTATTTGTAGATGGATATTCTGTGTTTTCATGTTATTTTATTATTTATTATTAAATACATTTCAACTTTTCATTGTGGCTGGTCCTTTAGAGAATATTTTAACCTTTGAGAGTACTTTTATCTATTTGGTGACTCTGTGGCCACCCCAGAAAGCCTTACTACATTGTTCAAACACTATCATTGGTATTAATATTAATTTCACTCACTATAATTGGGTAACCTTGTAAAAGCCTTAGAGGAGCTGGCTTTGGATTGTCTGATGGCAGTGTAACTACTTTATAGTCTGGAAAGAAGGTGGCATAGCAAGTAAATCTGTGCTAGCCTTTCCCAGGTGTGAGTGTTTGTGTGTGTGCATGCATATGTGTGTGTGTGTGCGTGTGTGTGTGTGCGTGCGTGCGTGCGTGCGTGCGTGTGTGTGTGTGTGTGTGTGTGTGTGTGTGTGTGTGTGTGTGTGTATGCATGTGTGTGTGTTTGTGTGTGCAAATCAAATTTCCAAGAATGTGTGTGTAAAAGCCTTAGAGGAGCTGGCTTTGGATTGTCTGATTGCAGTGTAACTACTTTATAGTCTGGAAAGAAGGTGGCATAGCTAGTAAATCTGTGCTAGCCTTTCCCAGGTGTGAGTGTTTGTGTGTGTGCATGCATATGTGTGTGTGTGTGTGTGTGTGTGTGTGTGTGTGTGTGTGTGTGTGTGTGTGTGTGTGTGTGTGTGTGTGTGTGTGTGTTGTGTGTGTGTGTGTGTGTGTATACATGTGTGTGTGTTTGTGTGTGCAAATCAAATTTCCAAGAATGTGTGTGTGCTCAGAGCAGTGACAAAAAGCACTGGTTTCACAGAGATGGTACTGGAGGACCTGGCTTGGACACTCAGATGAGGACTCAACTCTATAGCTGTGCAAGTGGGGAGCCTTAGAGGGGCCCTTGAGAGAGAGAAAGAAAAATTCAGACCCCAGACTGAGTGTGTACCCTGTGTGCTCTAAAGGGAAATTGTTCTTGATGCAGACAACTGCATCTGGAAATACTTGGTGTATCCATTTTATTCCAAGTGAATGCCCCTGTCCAGTGTCTGCCTGTAATCAAAGAGCCCGAATCCTTACCGCAGACACTGGACAGGGGCATTACATGGTCATCTGTCTGCTAAACTTTCAAAAAGAAAAATCTGTGGTATCCCTTGGTCTCAAAAAACCCAGTATGTAACCTATACTGCATCAAAACAAACCAAGCAGAAATGCTGCAGTGTGGAGGGTGTGACGTTCAGTCCTTGGAATATGCTATGCACCTAGTTCACTAATAAAAATTGAACTTTAAAATATGTACTACAAAATAATAACAAATAATAAAATAGTAAAATAAAATAAAATAGGTGGACGAAGTACTATTTTATTATTTTGTAGCATGATTTTAAAGTTCGATTCCTACTAAACTCTCACATGCTGCACTGCCCCCATTCTACTGCAGCTTTTGAGACATGGGCAGTATGATTAGAAATGGGGACCTTTGGGGTCTTTTATTTTATTGTGCTTTTTTAAGCTTTAATACATGCACTAACTCAAGTGTTATGTGGTAAGAAATTCTGAAAGTGTATTTCACATCAATACATAGGCAGTGCTTCTGTGCAACATTATGCGAAAGAGAATGGAAGCTGTTGGGCAGTAAATGTTTGTATCAGTTAGAGAGCTGTGTTACAGGTAACACTTCTAGGGTATTGTGTGACAGAGTAAGTGGCCTTGTTGAACAGAATGTTTCAGATGATTCTTTCCCTAATGTTTAGATTATTCCCCTGGGTTAAGTTGTAAGTCCATAGACTGTTTTTCTCAAACTTTATATCTTGTCAGTAAACTTGTCTTGCAGAAAGTAGCAGCCACAGCCTAATCTATTTTAATGCCTTCTCACTGTAAAGACTCTGTCTGTTCAGCAGGCATTATACTGATAGCATAGTGTATGGCTTTCCTTTTCTTGTGGGGAGAGGAACCTTTCTGTTACTTACTTCATAATTTCCTTATGAATGGGTACTGCCTGGTATTTTTTGGCCTACATTCCTGGGCTTAGTTTGCTGCTGCCAGGATTACCTTTCTACTATTTGTTTTGGGTTTTCCTATGAGTTTTGACTGGGTTTTTGGATGACGGATTTTTTTTCTTGTCAAATATTTTACATCACAGTAACTTTCACCCTGATGTGTTATATTGTGCAAGCCAGTATTATGCTTTTCCTTGGAGTACCCTTTATCTCCATTTTGCTGTGCCTGTGGAGTCAGTATATAAAATTTAGGTGTATGGGGGTGGACAAACAAAGCAAGTGCAAAGAGGCCTACCTCCTGTAAAAATTACATTTTGTATCGGTTGTGTTATGTTTTTGGTTAGGAGTTTTCAAATTATAATTTTCACTAAATGTTGAGCCAAAATACAGTTCTTCAAAAGCTTGTAGGTAAACTAAAGTTTTCCCCTACTTCACATGCCCTCCAGCTGACCATGAGCTGCTCTTTAATGCTTCTGTTATGATTTCCTTTATGTTAATCCCATGAGTTCTAACCCCTTCCCCCAGGCTGGGATCAGAAGAGTGGTAGATCAGGAAGGGGAAACTGGTTGGTTGGAATGGAGCAGCAAGTGGCATTGTATACAGTCTGGCATGTCAGAGGATTATTTGTATGTCCTAATGGATCTACATTTAAAGCTCGAACTGCACCTCCCACCCCCTGCTAATTAAATATACCTACACTGAGATCGCACTACAGTGAAAAGAATGGTAAATTTCCCAATTGGTGTTGTGTAGTGATCTCCATTTAAACCATTCAAAGTTTCAAAATGTCAATCTTATGGTCTCAACCATATGAAGTTCAAAGTTTTGAAACTTTGAGCTTTAAAAGTAGACCAGTCCTAACTGGACAGAGGTACTAATAGCATGCGATTCATCATACATAGTATCAGCTAGCATTGCCCCCATAAATGCCAGCATGCTAACAGCAATCCGATTCATGATTTTGGTACCATCCCTAACAACAGGGACACAATCTTATTGTGGACAGAAACCTCTCCCTCCCTGCTTTCCTCCCAGTCAAGAGTTGGAAAATTGTCATTTTCTGAAGTTTCGATTCATCAGTATGACACATTATGTGGTGAACATCTGGCAAATGTGCTCACACTCTGTTACTGCTGTCTTTAAGGAATGCACTTGGAAGTCATTGGGCCATGTACTGCTTAGCCTTTTTAAAACAGTGTCATCATAGCCTGTACCAGGAATGGACAGAATCAGGAAGTGGATAAGGGAGGAATGCTGTTACTAGGAATGCCAACCATTGTTATAATTTGCAAAAAATATCAACATGTAGTATGTACCATTGCACAAGACCAATGAAACAGGAACAGTCACAGTAGTGTGTGTTTGACAATGAAATGGGAGAGTGACCTATTGTGGGTGGTATACAAGATAAAAGTGAAGTGGTCAATAGATTAATGAACATCACTGACAGTACAGAATACAAATGGTTGTTTCAACATTTAATTTTAGAATGAAATCATGTTTATTAATGTAAACATCATGGCTTTTATTAGACATGTTGCACATAATACAAGAAAAATAATCACAATGATTTTATTTGCAAAGCAAAACTAAACTCCTAGATGACTGCTATTTTTGATGCAGAAAAAGAAAGAAAATTACTTAATATGTAGGACTTAATGTTTGCTGATTTACTAAAATATAATATTTAAGTAAAGTTTATTAAAACACACATACACACACACACATACACACACACACACACACATGCACATTTAATAAACTCCATGCAGGAATAGTGTAAGACCTACACAGAGTGTATGGTGCCCATGTCTGTAGCTCCCCCTCGGCAGCGCACCTTGCCTATTCATAATGGTGCTCTACTGAGGGAGAGCAGTGTACACAGTTACTGAATCAGTGCTAGGGGGTGTGTTACCGTGCAGGGAATGTATAACATACCCCCTGCACTGTGAAAGTGCCGTACAACACTAAAACATTAAAGTGTCCTCAGACAATTATGTCTAATGTTATATATTCATGCCACACACTCCCTGCACTGTCAAAGTGATGTACATCACTAAAAGAATACAGAAAGTGTCCTCAGACACTTATTTATATATTTATTTATTAATGTCAAATAGGGGGTGTGTTACAATGTCCATAACATACCCCATGTAATGTCTGCATGGCAGTGCAAATAAATGTGGAAATGTCATTTTTCCCAGTTTTTTTTTTATAATTTTTTGTGTGTTTGTACAACACGGCACAATGCTTAGCAATGAACATGTGCCAGACATCTAAAAATAGTAACTGGATGCTTTTAATTTTTGTCCAAAAGGTCATGTTTAAGCATAGCTGAGTGGGTTTGCATGGTGTGGCGCTATGCGACACAGTGCTCAACAGTGCTTAAATGTAAATAAGAGGTACATAAAGCAGTTTAGTAGCAGATCCTTATTGTCTCAATGGTTAGAGTGAGAGCATTGTGTACAGTAGGTGCACAGGTCAAATCATAACCATTCAGCTTTTTACATGCAACAGAGAAATGTACATTTTTTAAATGTATTCATTGAAATATGTTAACTGGGTTGGTCCAGCTTGACCAGAAGCCCATTTACAGTGGAGACCCATGTATAAAAGTCTTGGTTGCACACAAGTATCCAATACATTAAAGTTACAGGATCAGATAACGTAGTGAAATGCATATGTTTAGGGGATATAAAGTAAAATAGATACACCTAAGAATGAAGTATCATTAATGAACAATAAGTTTTGTATATATGAAAGAACTGAAGTTTGCCCATAGCTAAGCCCTGTTGAGTATCACTAAGACATGCTAATGATTTAATGATTAAATAGGACCTGGTTGAGCAGTACTGAGCAACACGCATTTCTGCTTAGCTGGTTTGAGCACTGCTAAGCAGTCCCATTTTAAGCAATCCTCGGTGTAGCTAAGTGGGTTTGCTCACTGCTAAGCATTGCTAAGCAGGACCTGTTTAAGCACTTCTCAGCTGAGCTCAGCAGATTTTTATGGTGCGAACCATTGCGTAGTAATTTCAAAAATGGACCAATAGTGGCAAAGTGCGGGAAAACAGCCTTATTTAAACTGGACAGGTAGGAATACAGCCAGACCCTGCTGAAGTTTAATTACTGCAGGAGCTATGTCTGGAGTCACACTGAGCACTCTTTCGGGTGCAGCGCTGGGTCATGTTGGAGTCCAGGGTCATGGTTGGAATCCTAGTGAAAGACCATGACACCAGATTGCTGCAGGGCCAGTACCAGGGTGCCGACTAGAAATCTGAGGCCTGGGAATGTCTGGCATGTGACCTCACCAATGCTACTGGAATCCCCTGCACTGGTGAGCAGGCACATCACCATTATGATGACCTGAAGCAAAGGAAGGGGGCTGTTGGCCCAATGGACCCAAGATGCTCTGGACTGTAATGCCCCAGCAGTTTGTAAGTATAGCAACTGGTGATTTATCAAATTGAAGTATGAATATCTGATAGACAGGTATGCATAATGGTGTGTTGTCCTCCTACAGCTGCAGAGGAGTGGACTCACAATGTAGAGGCCAATGCTGGGCACCTAAAAAGGATGTGCCGACAGTGTGGTGAGTACAGATCTATCTTGCAATATATAGTACAATAAATAAGAAGAAGTACATTGCTTACTGCCAGTAGGTATAGTGTGTTCTGACTGTAATGCAATAAATGTGTGCTTAGACCCACATTGATATAACTGAGTAATACCAGGTAATGTGCAATACAGATGAAGGCATCAAACAAGCTACTATTGATGAAAAAAAGCTAATACTGTAGTAATAGTGTGTAGGAATGACATAAGTATATACTGTAGTAATGCTAAGGATATTGTAATAAAGTACACAGTGAATGAAACTATGAAGGTAATAAATGACATTCATTTATCAACTACAGGGTATGCAGTACGACTGCAATCAGAATTTTGAATGTAATAAATCACTGTGTCATGTCACCCTCAATAAAATTCTTTCCTCCAAGTTTTGTGTTTATTCTGGTCTTTTATTGTAGAAATCCAATTGTACAGGTGCTCCACAGCAAATATCACTATGACACCATAAAGTGATTGAAGTTTGGCTGATAAAGAACTGTTATGCTAAAGTGTAGATGTGGAGCTATATAACAAGATAGAAAGCAATGTGGTATATGTTCTGCACTAAGATCTGCACCTTGAATAGTAATGTGCAAGGTATTATAGTGTGTTTCCCTGAGGACTGCCTTGTGTTATCATTTGCATTTCAGCTATACATATTCTTGAATGTAGGTATGCTGATGCAAGCAAGTATGAGACTATAATTACATGGAGACTGCAAACATACCATGTACAAATGTATATGCTATGCAACCCAGCACCCCAATATGGTCTGTACAGATCACACATATTCCCAACCACTAGGGGTTAAATGTGTACACCTGCATCCCAACTATTAATACACACTTCCCCTACTATCTGTATCATGCATGAATGTCATGCATGTATGTTCAACTGTCACTGCACTCTTCTGTGACACTCTACCTATATTACCAGGTCAGACTTTGTAACCAAGTGAGCTTTAGGCACAAACCAGTCAACCAGTACACAGCAGTGGCCCAGTAGCTCAGTATGATAAGAAATGGATATGTTGTTCATTTTTCTACACACAGACCAGGTTTGCATCCAGGGACAAGTACTAAGATGTATTTATGGTAACAGACAAGTAGTCTTGACTATGTGTACAAACTGTCATGCAGTGTTAACAGATATTTTCTCCACAGGGCTTACAGGTAAAGAAATGTTTGTAGTAGCTATATGAAGGGTATACTAATAAACTGTGACCAGATGTACTAGTGTGTAAACAACAGTGCTCAGCAAGTTGAAAAGACTCCATTAAATAAAACATCAGGCAGTATATTAATATTCCAACTGAATTAGACAAATTAAATGTTCTACTGTTGGTACAGCTGTATGCCTGTTGCATCTGTGAATGTGTACCATTAGTCCAACCCCATGCCTACAAATGACAGCAGGATATGTATAAACACCAAGCAATATGCCCAATGCAGGTCTCTCAAGTGTCACATTGTCACGGCTAGTGATCACTGTTGCCATTAACCTTGGACACAGATGTAACTCCATTTGAAGTATGCCAGTAGCACACTCACATACCATCAGTGCAGGGTACACCTTGTTAGTCATATATGTTACCCCGATATGTACAAGTCCTCTGTAGTTATGTAACTATAGTTCTTACAGCTTGGCCCATACCATTCCATGTTGACAGCTGCACTTCATCTGCCTTACTGTATTTGTGTTTTGTCCTACTTTATTACCTTATTTTGCTTTTGCCTCTTCTTAAAAGTACTCAATTGAATTTATTCTGCTGCCTTTATTACTGCTTGTTAGTAGCCTGATTAAATTGTAACTGTTATTCTTAGGCCCTTGGTTTAAGCACTTGGGCTTCAAACCAGTTGTTTTACATTAAGAAGGTTTGTGGTCTGCACTGTTGCGGCAGGACAGGTAGCGTACATCCTTCTAAGTTGGGAACTGCTGATTGAAGGCTCAGTGTTTGTTATTCTAAAAGTGTATTAGTTCTGGGTTAAGAACTTGGGCTTAAGGGCAGTTATTTTACATTAAGAAGGTTTGTGGTCTGCACTCTTGTGGGAGGAGAGGCTAGATTCTGCCCTTCTGAGCTGGGAATTTCTGGTTAAAGGCTTATTGCGCATGCTTACTTGAACTGTTTCTTTCTGAAACCAGTATGCCTTGTTTGCTGTAGCATAGACTAGATTCAGGCTGGCTGGATCTAGCTTTGTTTGTATAACTTGTGCCCTGATAAAGGCCGTCTTTTTTGGAGAAGGTTTCTCTGTACCCTAGTGGCAGGACTGTGCAGTTAGAACTTGTCTGATTGAAGACTGCTGGAACAGGGTTCAGTTTTAAGCTTTTTAACTGGTTAATTGGGTAAAGTGTTGTTTTG
Organism: Protopterus annectens; assembly: GCF_019279795.1. Taxonomy (NCBI): domain Eukaryota; kingdom Metazoa; phylum Chordata; order Ceratodontiformes; family Protopteridae; genus Protopterus; species Protopterus annectens. Next base: position 1,245,461,501 of record NC_056744.1, on the reverse strand, counting down.
ATTGTATCTGCTCTATTTCCTGAAAAAAAAATATACTTGTTTCCCACCTTTCTGAACTAGTATAGTCCAGTTTTCAGGTTATTGCTGAATCCAGGGCTGTGTTACAAGTTACTGTGTTGCCATTACCTTACTTGGATAGAAGGAAGTTTCTCTGTTCACCTGTGAGAGAGGGGAGCTTTGAGCAGCCTATCTGTCCCTGGAGGAGTGGTTTCAGCCCAGAAGTTAGTAATTTATTGGCCATTTTGAGCTAATTTCTATCTCTTTCACTTCCCTGCTATAAAAACCTCATTTGCACAGTTTTTACACTTGTATTCCGCTCAGCAAGTGCCTACCAGGTGTTCTGCGGTGTCTACAGCAGCAGAGAGACAAAAGAGTGACTTTGGAGTGATTAAGTATTACTTTTCTGATTTTCTTGCTGTCTTTACTAATTCTGCCTAAAACGCCAGTTTTTTTTAGTGAATCTGTGATTTAAAAACTTTGTTATTGTATATAACTCTGCACAGCTCCTCGTGGTGTCCTGCAGAGTGATACAGGCAACAGAGGGACCCAAGAGAGACTTTTCCAGATTTAAGTATTTTTTCTCTGTTTTTTTGCTCTGACTGCCTTTTCACACCTAAAAAGTGAATTTCTAGCTGATCTGTGCTTTAAAAAGTTTAAACTGCATTTGCCTTCTGCTTTTTATAGTTTTTGCACTTGTTTTATATCAATTTAAGTTGTTTTTGTATTGTATAACTGTTGCAGGCTACACACTAAAGTGTGCTAGCCTGTTTATAGCATTTACAGTGTTTTTCTGTGTGTTTTTCTGCTCTTTCCTGAAAAAAACAAACAAAAAAATTCTCTTTTCCCACCTTTGCTGAACTAGATTAGTCCAGATTTCAGGTTTTGCTGAATTCCGGAGTGTGGTATAGTTTCCTGTGTTGCCCATATCCTTACTTGGATAGGGGGAAGCTTCTCTGTTCACCAATGAGAGTGGGGAGCTTTGAGCAGCCTATCTGTCCCTGGAGGAGTGGTCTCAGCCCTGAAACTAGTAGCTTATTGGCCGTTTTGGGTAAATTCCTATCTCTTTCAGTTTCCCTGCTTTAAAACCCACATTTGCACAGTTTTGCACCAGTATTCAACTCTGCACAGCTCCTCGTGGTGTCCTGCAGAGTGATACAGGCAACAGAGAGACCCAAGAGAGACTTTTCCAGATTTAAGTATTTTTTTCTCTGTTTTTGCTCTGACTGCCTTTTCCCACCTAAAAAGTGAATTTCTAACTGATCTGTGCTTTAAAAAGTTTAAATTGCATTTGCCTTCTGCTTTTTACAGTTTTGCACTTGTTTTATATCAATTTATGTCATTTTTGTATTGTATAACTGTTGTAGGCTACACACTAAAGTGCGCTAGCCTGTTTATAGCATTTACTGTGTTTTCTGTGTGTGTTTCTGCTGTTTCCTTAAAAAAACAAAAAAAACAAACAAAAAATATTCTCTTTTCTCGCCTTTGCTGAAATAGATTAGTCCAGATTTCAGGTTTTGCTGAATTCTGGACTGCAGTATAGTTTCCTGCGTTGCCCATATCCTTACTTGGATAGGGGCAAGCTTCTCTGCTCACCAGTGAGAGTGGGAAGCTTTGAGCAGCCTATCTGTCCCTGGAGGAGTGGTCTCAGCCCTGAAACTAGTAGCTTATTGGCCGTTTTGGGACAATTCCTATCTCTTTCAGTTTGCCTGCTTTAAAACCCACATTTGCATGGTTTTGCACCAGTATACAACTCTGCACAGCTCCCTGTGGTGTCCTGCAGAGTGATACAGGCAACAGAGAGACCCAAGAGAGACTTTTCCAGATTTAAGTATTTTTTCTCTGTTTTTTTGCTCTGACTGCCTTTTCCCGCCTAAAAAGTGAAGTTCTAACTGATCTCTGCTTTAAAAAGTTTAAACTGCATTTGCCTTCTGCTTTTTACAGGTTTTGCACTTGTTTTATATCAATTTAAGTTGTTTTTGTATTGTATAACTTGCAGGCTACACACTAAAGTGTGCTGGCCTAATTATAACATTTACTGTGTTTTCTGTGTGTTTTTCTGCTGTTTCCTGAAAAAAATAAATTCTCTTTTCCCACCTTTGCTGAACTAGATTAGTCCAGATTTCAGGTTTTGCTGAATTCTGGACTGTGGTATAGCTTCCTGTGTTGCCCATATCCTTACTTGGATACGGGGAAGCTTCTCTGTTCACCAGTGAGAGTGGGGAGCTTTGAGCAGCCTATCTGTCCCTGGAGGAGTGGTCTCAGCCCTGAAACTAGTAGCTTATTGGCCGTTTTGGGTCAATTCCTATCTCTTTCAGATTCCCTCCTTTAAAACCCGCCTTTGCACAGTTTTGCATCAGTATACAACTCCGCACAGCTCCTCGTGTTGTCCTGCAGAGTGATACAGGCAACAGAGAGACCCAAGAGAGACTTTTCCAGATTTAAATATTTTTCTGTTTTTGCTCTGACTGCCTTTTCCCACCTAAAAAGTGAATTTCTAACTGATCTGTGCTTTAAAAAGTTTAAATTGCATTTGCCTTCTGCTTTTTACAGTTTTGCACTTGTTTTATATCAATTTATGTCATTTTTGTATTGTATAACTGTTGTAGGCTACACACTAAAGTGTGCTAGCCTGTTTATAGAATTTACTGTGTTTTCTGTGTGTGTTTCTGCTGTTTCCTGAAAGAAACAAAAAAAAACAAAAAAAAAAAAATATTCTCTTTTCCCGCCTTTGCTGAAATAGATTAGTCCAGATTTCAGGTTTTGCTGAATTCTGGACTGTGGTATAGTTTCCTGTGTTGCCCATATCCTTACTTGGATAGGAGGAAGCTTCTCTGTTCACCAGTGAGAGTGGGAAGCTTTGAGCAGCCTATCTGTCCCTGGAGGAGTGGTCTCAGCCCTGAAACTAGTAGCTTATTGGCCGTTTTGGGTCAATTCCTATCTCTTCCAGTTTCCCTACTTTAAAAAGCACATTTGCATGGTTTTGCACCAGTATACAACTCTGCACAGCTCCTCGTGGTGTCCTGCAGAGTGATACAGGCAACAGAGAGACCCAAGAGAGACTTTTCCAGATTTAAGTATTTTTTCTCTGTTTTTTGCTCTGACTGCCTTTTCCCGCCTAAAAAGTGAATTTCTAACTGATCTGTGCTTTAAAAAGTTTAAACTGCATTTGCCTTCTGCTTTTTACAGGTTTTGCACCTGTTTTATATCAATTTAAGTTGCTTTTGATATTGTATAACTTGCAGGCTACACACTAAAGTGTGCTAGCCTATTTATAGCATTTACAGTGTTTTCTGTGTGTTTTTCTGCTGTTTCCTGAAAAAAACAAAAAAAAATTCTCTTTTCCCACCTTTGCTGAACTAGATTAGTCCAAATTTTAAGTTTTGCTGAATTCTGGACTGTGGTATAGTTTCCTGTGTTGCCCATATCCTTACTTGGATAAGAGGAAGCTTCTCTGTTCACCATTGAGAGTGGGTAGCTTTGAGCAGCTTATCTGTCCCTGGAGGAGTGGTCTCAGCCCTAAAACTAGTATATTATTGGCTGTTTTGGGTCAATTCCTATCTCTCTCAGTTTCCCCACTTTAAAACCCGCATTTGTGTGGTTTTGCACGATCTTGCGCATAGAGCAGCATCGGGCAGTGCCGCTTAAATGGGTTTAAACTATTCCCGGCTCCACAAAGTCTGCTCTTCACCTTTTCCCTTAGAACTGTTCTAAATTTCAAAGTAAGCACTCTATTTTCATTCTAAAGCCCTGAAGTTGCTCGTATAAGTAATCTGATAAATAAGCACTAATAAACTAAAGCACTACACCCTCTTATACTCCCTTTAAGTACTTGGCTCCTTATTGGTCCTTTTTGATCAGTCAAAAAGTAGTTCCTTATACTATTCTGGCATGTCCAAAAGTCAGTTTTGGGTTTACTCTCCAGTCCAGCTGGTGAATCTGAGAATCTTGAGGCAAGGTTACAATTGCCTTATGTACACAGACCACCATCTCCTCCTTCCAACAAGCTCAAATATATGTGAGAGATGCAACTATATAGCCAAACTGGAGGCTGAGCTCTCTCAACCCAGTACTGGCACAGTCAGTCAGGAGGAGAAGGTAACCACACACACCACAAATCCAGTCTCACATAGACCTATTGCAACAGCAAACCAAACACATAAACACACAAAAACATACTCGGAGGCTCTAAATAAAAATCTTCCCAAGCAGCAGAGACCTCCAAAGCAGACATCCAAGCAACCGCTACCCCACAACAATACTCACGTATCACATATTTCACAAAGTCAGTGTGCCACACTCACAGTCCTTAAGGCTAAACAACACACCTAACATACTTGTAATAGGTGACTCTATTGTCAGAAACCCTGACGTCTCACTCACCAGGCTGAATAAGGAGAAGGTCACTGTAAGCTGCCTATCGGGTGCCAGGATCCACCACATAACACAAGCATTCAGGTCACTCCAAAGCAAGTACAAATATGACTCCATCATTGTCCATGCTGGTGTGAATGACCTGAGACATACCTCCCTGGACTACATGAAAAGAGACATAGAGGAGCTCTCTGATCATGTAGCCCAGGCTGGTATGACCCTGACCTTGAGTAGCATCTTACCCTCACCGAGAATGATGCCACAGTATAAAGACAAAATGATCAATTTTAACAATTGGCTAAAGTATTGGTGTCATTCAAAGGGGATCCAGTGTCTGTCAGCCTGGGATGACATGCTCGACAAGCCACGTTGCTTCACTAGGGATGGCTTGCACCTGTCACCCCTGGGTTTTCAAATATTGGCTAAGGCTCTTGCCACTCCTATAGTGCCTTTTTTAGGCAAGGCTCAAAAGACAAACCCACCTCCATAGACAATACAAGGTAAAAGAAACTAAGGGTAATGCTGCTCAACGCCAGAAGTCTAAACTTCAAGATGCACGCACTCGAGGCTCTCCTCAGTATGAAGAATATCGATATCTGTGCAGTAACAGAAACCTGGTTCAAGGCTCCCGAGAGCACCCCAGCACTACCAGGTTATACCTCATACCATGCTTTTTGGTTCCAAAACTCGGACTGAACCACAAAAGGAGGGGGAGTGTCCATATTCATCAAAGATACCCACACCTCCAGGTTAGTGGCACTGCACGAAGCATCGGAGACCATCCATGTGCAACTAACAGTGGGCAAAACTGCCTTTCAGTTGGTAGCCTGCTACAGACCACCCTCCTAAACTCAGGAACCCCATTCAGCTTTCCTGAGAACACTGGAGAATATGAAGGTCTCTCCAAACACCATGATATTGGGTGACTTCAACTACCCAAACATAGACTGGGAGCACTACTCAAGCCCCAACACCCTAGCCCAACGGTTCCTAGAATTTATAAACTCAAATGTTATGGAACAACTGGTCATCACTCCCACAAGAGGGGAAAACATATTGGACCTGATCATCACCAACATGGGGACTCTATGTTCCATACCAGAGGTATACCCCTCATTGGTAAGATCTGACCATAAATTAATCTCACTGGACATCCATATCCTGTCCCCACCCCCAGCCAAGGAAACCACGGTGAAGAACTTCTCAAAAGCAAACCTCACACTTCTCAAAACCGAGGTGGAATCCTTCAAAGCCCCCGGGCCAGTGGAAAATATGGCCCAAACTGCAGAATCCTTTACAAATACATTCTATGGACACCTACAGGAATTCATGGATCATGCTGTCCCAAATAAAACCAAGACTCACTCCTCCAAAGGCAGGAGACCTGTCTGGTGGACCCCAGCCATAAATAAGCTATACAACAGAGGAGGAAGCTACTACATGACAGAGCAAAATCCCAAAAAGGGAAGGCATCTCTGATCAGTACTAGCAAGAAACTACAATCCCTCATAAAATTATCTAAGATCAGCTTCGAAAGAAAAATTGTACAAGACGCTAAAGATAACCACAAGGCCTTCTTTAGTTATGTCAGGAACCTGGGTGGCAACTCCCAGATATGCTCTGATTTAGTGCAAAATGACAAAAAAATACACTGAGCCCACAGACATTGCCAACATCCTGGCAGACAGGTTCAGTGCAAACTTCTCCCCCCTCCCCCCAAAAAAAGCAAATGTCTATCCCAACAGAGTGTAGCCTCCCTGACATCACAGATGCACAGGTGAGAGCTGCCCTCTCCAAAGCAAAAAAGACAGCATCAATGGGATCGGACGGTGTCCTGGGCTGCGTCTTACACGAGCTCCAAGAAGAACTGAACCCTCACATAAAGTCACTGTTTAATCTCAGCCTTACTACAGGATATGTACCCAAGGAATGGCGTACAACAACAGTGGTCCCACTCCACAAAGGTGGTGCCACAACGGATCCCGGAAACTATTGGCCTATAGGCCTGACTAGCCTGGTCTGCAAAGCTATGGAGCGTATCATCATGGAACTCATAAACAAGGACATTGGGAACCTCCAGACACTGGATCCTACCCAGTTCAGCTTTGTTAAGGGCAGATCTTGCCTCTTGAACCTGGTTGACTTCTTTGAAGCAGTCACCAAGGCCATAAATGAAGGGAAGGTAGTCCACACAGCCTACCTGGACCTTGCAAAAGCATTCAACACAATACCCCACGTGGGCATCATAAATAAGCTCACCAGCTTAAATACCATCCCCTATGTCACAAGATGGGCTGCAAACTGGCTCAGGGATAGAACCCACATGGTCAGAATTGCAGGTGCCATGTTAGACTCTAAACCAGTTACAAGTGGCATCCCACAAGGCTCAGTCCTGGGACCTTTCTTCTTCAGTATATATTTCTCTGAGGTACAGGCTAACACAGGAGGACTATGGCTGACCAAGTTCGCAGATGACTGCAAACTGGGTGCCATAATCGACTCACCGACTGACACAAGCCTCCTCCAAAAGGGTCTCACAGAGGTGGATAACTGGTGCCAGAGCCATGGCCTAAAGCTAAATGCCAAAAAGTGCATAGTCATCCCCTTTGGGAAAAATAAAGTGCCCACAAATTACCACATAGGTGGTAATCCATTAAGTACGAAAGAAGTAATTAGGGATTTGGGGACCCAAGTAGATAGCAATCTCTCCTTTGAGAATCACATTGCCAAAGTGGTTAGAAAGACCTTCTATATAGCCCACCTTATCACGAAAGGGTTCACATCTAGATCAAGAGAGTTCATTGTGCCCCTCCACTCATCACTCATCAGGCCCATAATTGAATACAATGCCCCATTTGGGATGTACCTTACCCGACACCTGCAGCAACTGGAAAGACCCCAAAAGTACCTCACCAAGAGGATCGAGGGACTCAAACAGATGCCCTACGCAGTTAGGCTAAAGAAACTCCAGCTCTACTCAGTTGCTTACCGCCTACTCAGAGGCAATCTGTGCCTGACGTATAAAGCCATGTCCAAACCAGAATTAATGGACATGCTCCACCTCAGGAAATCCAAATCCCTTAGAGATACACGCTCCAGGGACTTAAACCTCAGCAAAGAAATAAATAGGACATGCTGGAGGGACAGATTCATATCCCAGAGGCTCCCCTCACTCTGGAACAAAAACCCAATCCATGTTAGGCAGAGCCCCTCAATGACCCTCTTCAAGAGAAATCTTGACGAGTGGATGGGAGATCGTAGGTTTACCCCGGGATCTCTTCTGTGTCCTTACTAGACAGAGGCACAGTAAACTAACCTTAAAAGGGCTATCTTCTGTGACCTACTATACAGAGGCACAGTCAACTAATCTAAAAGGGTGGTGAAAGCCAAACACACCCTAGCTAGGCTTATATATGCCCTAGGGCAGATAGCCTAGTATCAACCTATGAACCTATATGAACCTATGAGAGGTACATATGTGCTACACAAGCTTTAGGGCACATGTAGATGTAAAGTAAGGGCAGACCTGTACAGTATTGAGCAGTACTGTTGTGAAAAATATTGCCTATACAGTTGTTAATAGAATGCTCCCCCCTTATCTGCATCACAACTTATTAATGTTATACTACGGGTATGGTTTCATTTCCACATATATTTTTCTCAAAACCTAATGATGGGCCTTGTGTTGTATTATTGGTTATATATTTCAATGGTTACATACTAACATACCTTGTTGAAATTCCACCATTGTTGGCCTTTTGCCATAACTGTTATTGGCATGCTTTTACAATAATGACTGTTATTCCATTTATGCCTGTGTTCCATATGCTATGCAATTCTTTTGTTCTGGGTTAATTGGAACACCCATGCATGCTGTTATAACTAATGTTGAAATGTTTTGTTCATGATTTACCAATACACTTTGAGAAACCTCAACACCATAGCATGTTTGGGTAGATGGACACTAGCAGATCCACCTGTCCCACCTCATCTGTCTGTGGCACCCGGTCCCAGCATGTCTGGGACACAACCTGAAGCTGCCTCCTCTGCTGGCCCTGCACCACTCTCAGGTGTAACCACCTCAGGAGACAGGGTCCATTCCCTTATGGGTGTGGAGAGGACCCTATCACCTGAAACCAGTTTCCAGGGTTGGTGCGCAGGGTCATCCAGCAGAATTTAGATGGCCAACTGTGCCAGATAGAGAGCAGACTGGTGCACCTCAAGGGGCAGGCTGGCCCTAGTGCCCCGCCACCAGCAGAGCCACCTTTGGGGCCATGAAGGGGTAGTGGTGACTGCCCATGGGTGGGGACCTCAGTTGCACTGCTTCCATCTGGGGGCAGTTGGTCCTCTGATTCCAAACCACCCTCCCTGTCCAAGGTGTTTACCCCCCTCATGTGTCATACACCCCCCCCTGTCTACTGTCTTGTCTGTCTAACTCTTCCACCCAACATACCTCCCCACATGTACCTATATCTCTTCCCCAACATTTCACTCTCACCTTAAAAACAAATTGGTCATCTGTTCCAAAAAAAAAAAAAAAATTCCCCATACATAACAATCCATTTCACACATGACTGCACAACTAATTTGGTCCAATTGGTTTCACAATGCATTTCTGTTGTCCTCACCCCTGTCTCTATGGTTTGAGGGTCCAAATACATGTGAAAAATCTGTAAACTTGAACAGCTGCTGCTGCAAAACAAATTGTTAAGTTATGGCCCTTTCCTACAGCTGTCCTGCACATCCCTACACACTTTTCAGCTTGTTTTCCCCCCTCTTACCCCCATTTCACCACTCTCCTATGACCCCATTTTCATTTCATTTTTTAAAATGAATACGGTCAGAGCAGTATACCAGTAAGCCAACTCAGCTCTGTAATGTCATGGATGCTTTTGTAAATATATCATGCACTACAGTCATGTAACATAAGGGAAAAAAAGACACCACTGCTTAGTGTTGAACCCAGGACCTTCTGAACTACAGTTGCAGCAACACACCACTAGTTCAAATTAGCACTAAGAGACACCTGATGCTTTTCTAAATATATCATGCACCGCAGTCATGTGACATTAGTGAAAAAAAGACATTACTGCCAATTATTGAACCCAGAATCAGTTGAACTAGACACCACTGCAGGACATTGAACCCAGGATCCTCTGAACTACAGTTAGATAAACACACAGCTAAACCAACACATCTCTGGAGGGCAGCAACTGTTTTTACAAACATATCCTGATTGCCAGTCACACACTACTGCTATATATACTAGAACAAATCACAGTGTACTTAGGCTTCTGACACAGACACTGAATCAGTACACAGATAAATAAATGCTGCTAAATGTACAGGAGGCCTACAATATCAGGTAGAGCTGACAGCTGCACAGACTGTTGCTGAATGTCCTCAGTTGTGCCCCCTACTTATAGCAGGGTTGTCATAAAACCTATTCTGTGTTGACATACTGGCAAGGTAGTGCAGATTGGGGTTACAAAATCATGACAGACAGCTCAGTGTCACATATGATACCCATCTGAACACACATGCCCATGCTAATCCTATGTAACACATTGTATGCATGCACATATGTCTTACAAATACACCTGCCATAATAATGACTCAGTAGCTCTATCTGTTACGTTCCTAGCATGTGTCACATCTGGAAACCCACAGTCCTGGCTCACAGTCCAGTCTGTAGCATGACAACTACATGCATGTCAATACAACATAGAAATAACTGAGCCCTGCAATGTCCAGAAAAAGTGGTTGCTCCTACAACAGTCACTACTACCCACAGTAGCACGTTAAAGGCTTGCAGGGTGGGACACATTTCACAATTATGAATGTGTGCTCTAAATGTTGCCTACCACTCCCTGGATGGCACTATTACATAACATATGCACCACAGGCACATGGTTCATCTGGACTGTTATGGGTACCCTCAACCAGGCCATGCTATGACACAGCAGCTGACACTGCACCCTCCCTGACAGTAACAGCTTGCTATCCCCCAATGTTCTCAAAATCCCTAGTCTGACTTCTGGCCAGAATACAGCAGCTGCGGTCTGCTACACATGCAGCAGTATGTCCAGTTACCTGCTACAGATCTATCATACCTCCAAACACCTAGAACAGGGCATCCACACAACACCCATACATAAAGGGTTGGGGGGAATGCTCAGGTAAAAGGGACATGTGTCACAGTCTCCCCCTACAAATATACAAAGCTGATAGACCAGCATCAACTGTAGCAGCACGTACATTCAGATAAAAAGGATGTATGACATTCACATCTGCCTGTCTCTTTACTGACCCCAACACAATTAAACAGTACACTGCTCCAGAATCTGAAAGTCTGTTAACAATGATCAGACATAGCATGAAAAGCTGTGGAAATAATACATCAGTCCAAACAGTGAACAGTATTTCCACCTATCCACTGTGATGCTGTAGCTCCCAAACCTCAATAATGTTCTCCTCACAGGCCGGGAAAAGGGGCAAGGCCCACATGAAGGTGTTAATTATAGCACTCTGTTGCCATGGCATTGGCTAATGGAAAGGCAACCCAGCTGTTCTGGATGTAATTAGCAAGTGTGAGTCACAGACTGGTGCACAGGCAATCACCTGTTCATGAGCATTACCTACAAAAGGCAAGCTGCTGCCTATGGTAAACAGATCTGACACTTTCTTCATGAAGACAGACTATGATTCTCTAGGATACGACTACTGGATTTCTTCTCACAAAGGAGTAGAGCACTCTACCAGGAATGTCATAGAATTAAGCATGTAATGTAATGGAATGCAGATGGGAGGATGCAGTCATGGGAAACAGGAATTTAAACAGTAGGTCTCAACAACATTTCGTGGACTGACATATTGCTGTTAGTCTGCTGTCCAGCACCTACTGCCATCCCGGAATGCTCTGTCTGCAGTGGCATAGATCACACCTCTGGCCTCTTAGTCACCCCAGCAATGGTCAGCTCACATATGACTGCTACTGGAGTGTCTGTTGTACAATACTGACAGTAAGTACTGATGGATACAGTTGGCATATCACATCATGTATTGTCAGTGAGCCCCTCTCAGTCTGTGAATGTCATACAGGATTCGTTCAAAGATTGTCCAGGTCTCCCTGACCATTCCTGATGTACTCTGACTAGGTTACTGTATACTCCACACCAGTATCTCATTGTATGACACCTATGGCTAGCATACCTGGTGCCCCCATGTAGCAGGACAGCAGGTTATAGGAACTAGTAGTGGGGGGACACTGGCTCTGGATCAGCAGCAGTGCATACATATTGAGCATACAATATAAGGGAATGGATACAGTACCAGACATTCATGTACCATTACTGTGTTCACAGGGGTCTGGCATGTCACAGACACATTCCACAAACTCTGGGGACAACCATCATGTATTGTCCAACTGGTGTCCAGAAATATACATTTGTCTGGCAGGAGGGTATACATCTATCAGGCACATGTACGCATTCCACAAACATCTGGGTACTGCAAATGTCAGACACCAATGAGGAGGACACCGTACACCAGATATGCACTGCTCTCAGTTATTGTGAACACTTGTAGTACCACTCACCTATTTGTCAGATGTAGGCTGGATGGCATGGTACTGTAACGTTGCCCATAGGGGACACCCAACAGTTGATGGCAGTGGTGGGTGTGAACACATAAAAACACAGTCTGTCAGAGCACTCAGGCCATTTCTGGTATCCCTGGTAACATATGAGGCTACTAGGCTATGGGTCCTGAGCAGCCATATGCATAGGCCAGATGTTAGCCCATATGTATTCAAGTCAGCATCTGATGTCCCTGTCCAACAGAGACACAGGTGGTATCTCAAGGGTGTATATGCAGTTAACCATCCAGTTATCTAGGTTATGCCTGCAAAGGTGTAAGTAGCTACCCTGCCTGGTGTGGATAGGGTGTCCATTCCACCGCAGGGTGATTGTGTGGGACACACATCTGATCTGCCAACAAGCCCAGTTCAGGTCACACACCAGGTTGAGGGCATGTGTGTGTGTGTGTGTGTGTGTGTGTGTGTGTGTGTGTGTGTGTGTGTGTGTGCATGTGTCAGTGTATTAATAGAGTGGAGCATGACTTGCACTCATGCAGCAGTCCCAACAATGTGGAGTCCATGATTGCCTTGCATGCTACACTGAGGTCACCCCTGAGGAGTATATATGAAACTGAGTAAAGAGTTGGCCTTATAGCCTATCGGTGTATAGTAGATGTTTGATGCCCTGGTATACCCTGATGGGGAACGTTTGTGATGTCCGTAGCTGCTGCATGTGCTGTGTGATGTGAATGATGAACAGGGAATTATACACATTAATGGTCCTCACTGGGGGGAATACAGGGATGTTTATGCCGCATGTCACATGATGACATACCCTTATGTATGACATTGGCCATGTAGAAGGTTATCTTACAATGGATGCAACATTATGTTGAAATTTCATGTTGTCAAAGACCTGTATCCACAGCACCCTCACAACTGATTGCATGCCTCGGATGTTGTTAGTACTGTGATAATACGTAGGGATGTCACTCTCCCCATAGGGGTTCACACTGCATGTCCTGTTATGTGGCCTGAGGTCATGTGTCTGGCAGCAGTCATGTATCTGTGTGAGACCCTCTTAGCCAGATGTCAACATCACTAGGGAATCTGGTGATGGCACACAGCATGCAGTCATCCACAGACATGGTCAGACATAGGATAATGGCTATTACATGCAACTGAGATGTGTACATCACACATAACAGAGGCCCAAACACAGAACAACAGGTTATACACCTAGTTTTGGATCAACTGCTTGAGGTGGATGTCTCTATGTGGAATAGGTGGATCATGTCAGGGCACTGGTTTGCTACACCTATGGTAACATATGGTGTGATGCATACTTGGGAGTGTTATATCTGTAATGGCCACATGGGTTATACTGTCACAGAGTTTGTCCAGGTCAAGGTAAGCAGTTTGCACTGTCACCCCCATTCCATGGTTTGGTGACTGTGTCATAGAGGTCAACAGACATGAACCCTTCCTTGACAAAGCCTAAGTGTGGTAATGGAGTGTAGGCAGGTTGACAATGTCCTCGTTAATGAGGTTCACTATAAATTGTGCTATGGCCTTGCAGAACAGCCTAGTTAGGCTGCTGGGTCTATCATGTGACTGAGTGGGGGATGGCCTACCTTAGTCTAAAGGAGTGACAGTAATTGTCCATCAAATGGATGGGACAAAGGCGATAGTCATTCCTCCTTTGAATACAGTTCCGTATGGTGTTGCAAGGTTATGTTTGGGGTCATGTAGGATGCATCCTGTGATATGATAGGCTCCCATGGCAGATGTATACCATGACTATCACATGGCAGTGGTGACCTGTTCCCCACATATAGGAGACTGGGGAATGTACTGTGGATATCCTGATGTACTCATGGGGAACACGGGGGTGCAGCCTACACCAATTCTGTCAGGTATCTAGTATGCTATACCAACAGCAGTGGTATAGCTGGTGACCCTGAGCACCACAAGTGAGCAGCTGCAGGTGCTTCCTGTGCTGTTGTAGACATATGTGCAGTAGGGGAGATGACTGTGTGTAGCGGATGTAGACAATGTAAGCTCTATGTTTGTTGTGCAGATTTGCAGGATGGATCCCATTCTCATGTACACACTAAGGAGACATTGCTCCAAAATGGGCATCTGCTCCTACCTTGTCTTGGACAGCGGTATGTCATCCCTATTATGGACAGTAGTATGTATTCCACATGTCTACCAGACAGGGGTACATATCCTAGCAGAGGATGGTGTAGGCCTGTTGGGTATACCTGACTACATGCATCTATACAAATGCACATATAGCACTTGTGTTTATGTGTGGATACTGGTGCCAGTCCTTAATGAGGGGTTGGAGGCTGTGAGGCTGTGTATACCCCCCAGGAGGATATATTCCATGTTAGAGGTGTATCTATGGCTGCCCTAGCTAGATGGGTATTGTTGGAGATGGTGACTGCAAATGTGACTGCATGATAGTTGCTTTGCCATGGAGGATGACACTATAGTGATGCTGCAATGGTAACCCATGTTGTGTAATGTCAACTGCAGTACACCTTCACCTCATCTGGGGGTAGCCACTGGCTGCACCAAGGTGTTTCTGCATCCACTGTTGATGGCTTACTGGCCATTTGTGTGCTGGCATGGGTACATCTTACAATGTATGGCAGGGTCATTCAGCTGACTCAGGATCAGGATGTAGACCTAACTCCTAATACAGTTGATGAAGTCCATATAGGCAGAATGGGCTTCCTGGTCCATGTGGTGGTCGGTAGCTAGCTGTGATTTGAATAGGTTTGTGCTGGCAATGGTAAACTGCCCCTGCAGTGTCCCCTGTGCATCTTACTGCCTGTACAGCGTGGAGGTGTGTATGTGTCTCATATATACAGAAACCCCATGTCCCATGGCATTACCGGCTACACTTTGGCTTCTGCATATATGATAGGATGGTTGACCATCTAAGGCTGGGGTGCACAGCTGTCATCAGTTCCCAGGGTTAGGAATGCTTGCAGTGAGGGCAAAGTCATGTGTACACCTCTAGCGTTTAGCAGTATGGCCTTCAATGTGTGCTGCACTGACACTTGTATGTTGGTAGTGATAACTTCACCAATGTTACTAATGGAGTCACTATGGAGCTGGTGGGGACCACTGCCAGATGCATGAAGACCAGTGAAGACAGATGGAGGCTATGGTCTGTTTACCATATCATCCCACATTCACAGGTACTGGAATCCCGGGAATATCACAGGAGAAATGTGGACATGCTAAGGGAAATCTTTCCCTGATTGTATTGGAGCATCTTTCTGGGTGACAGTATAATGCTGTGTAAGGCTAGGGACATACTTGCCAGGGACACATAACCAGTGTGCTCATTCATATCTCACTGCATATAGTCCATGGATGTACACGTCAGGTCAGGCATAACAACATGTACTGTGACAGACCCATGGCAGTACCTGCTGGTGAGAGACAGCAGTGCAAATGAAATATGGTGGAGTCTGTCTCCTGACACAAAAGTAACTGTGACCATCTATATACACAGCCAGGTCAGAGCCACACCAGTGTGTCTACACTGGAGTCCCCTATGTGTAACATGTTTGACATGGGCTGATGCCTGCGTGGCTGGGAGACACAGGTGTGTGGCCATGTGTGTTATGTGCTGTGTACGACTGTGGCTTACATGGGTGGCTTTGCCTTGGAAATTTCTTTGTTTGTGGATATGTATGTTGAGGACCACTGCAGATATTTATGTGTTGTGTAGGTGTGTCAGATGCACTAATTATGTTGACAACCTGTTTGGGGACAGATATGTGACATTGACAGTCAGACAGCATGGACTGCAGGTTCCTACAGTCATTGCAACTCTCACACAGTGTGTTCCTTGGTGGTGTTTGTTGATGGCTGTCCATCCGTGTACATGAGGCAGGTGCTATACAGTGCCAGGACACTAATATCAACCACAATGGCTGGGGAAACTGTACGACATTGTCCAGCCATATATTTCAGAGTCTGGGCGAGGAAGGCCAAGGAGACCTGGGGGGCGGGCCTGCAGACCAGGTGATTACTAATACAGTAGGAAGCTGACACCACAAAAGGCCATGTAGACAGCCTATGACCAAACAGTAATAGGTGCAACAGCTACATGCAGTGCAACACCTCATAGCGCATGCAGCAAGAAGCATGAAACATCAGAATTGGGGGCAACGCATGCTGTAATGCCAGTATGTTGGCGATACCCACAGATATACTGTGCTGATAGATGGTGGGGGTATGATGTGGGGGTTAGCGGTGGATAGTGCTGGCAAAAGTGGATGTGCAAGGTCTGTACATAATGGTGAGCAATGTATGCATTCTTGTGATGGGTTCCCCTGTTCATGTCTTTCAGGTAGGATGTACAGATGACACAACCCACCCTTCTCAGTAGCCAAGGCCACTGCAATTATTGATGCCCTGAGACTCCATCATCAGGTGCTGCTGTCAAGGACCTGCCAAAACCTGCAACAATGAGCTGACCTGTGGGCAGAACTGGTAGCAACAGTCAATAATGTGATCCACTAGGACAGGAGCTATGAACAGGTCCAACACCATGCCACTGTTCTCATACAACATGCACAGCAAAGGGCTGCAGCTGTGGCCAGGGACTGCACTGGCACAGGGGGAGGGCTGCTACTCAACCACCACTCTCAGCCACAGAGGAGTTCTTGGCAAACCTCTGTTCAGCCACCAGCTCACAGGAAACCATCAGTACATATGTCATAGAGGTGGGTGACACAGATTCAACAGCTGAGCAGCTTCCAGGTAATCCTCCAGTGGGCATCATGATAATGCTGTAGTATTCATAGTGGCAGCCTCTGCATACCTGTATCAATATGTCAGGTTAATCTGCACTTGTGGATGTGGTTTTGTAATGCACACATGCACACATTTTCTGACTGTCAGAAATTTGGGCAGTATCATGGTTTGTATTGTACTTGTTCATAAATGTTTATATTATCCTGTACCAATGCCACATGTGTGTGTATGCTGACAATACCTCTCCCCATGAATCCATAGGTACCTCTGGTGTGGCTGGGGAATATCAACCTGTAGCCGGTGAGTGTGAAACTGTCACATTATGGCTCACCTATGCCCTAGGCATATTTAGGGCTGCCAGTTTGAAATGTACACAGCTGTTAAGCTTAGCTATATTGCAATACGTGCATGTTCACTTGTTATGGGGCTCACTGCAGTGCATCACATTGGTAATCAAAGGAGCATATTTGCAGGAGCTGTAACATATTAGAATGCAATTTTGTATAGGTATAGCCACTGTGCTATACAGGGGTGCATTACTATTGTGTACACAGGTGCACTGTGTGTTAGGTGAAGGTCCAGCACATACTCTGACTTGTCACGTATCTCACAGGTGTATAGTAGTAGCAACATCAACTGGACCTAGATGCACTGCATGTTGTTGAGGGTCTGTCTAGAGTGTGTCTGTTGTGGTCTGATTGTGTGTTGTGCATGGCATCAATCAGAAGGTGTAGTCTACATAATGCTTTTGTGGCACCTCACCTGTATGTGTGTGTGTGTGTGTGTGTGTGTGTGTGTGTGTGTGTGTGTGTGTGTGTGTGTGTGTGTGTGTGTGTGTGGATCAGCAAACATTATAGTGCAGGAATTAATGAGGTCATGTTGTCATCTTCTTACAGGCAACCATGGGAGTTGAAGTGTATCCCCCTCACAACCTGATGTCAGTGTCTCATCAGACTCTGATGATGATGGTGGCTATTGTGAGGCACAGGTGAGGTTGTTGGTGGCTGAATCAGTCCCATTGGTTGACATCCCACTTCCACCTCCAATGTCCCTGCACATGGTCAGTATACCCATACATACCCAGTCCTCAGCTGCCACAGATATTGGCCATTTGGAGGGTGCTGGCATAAAACAGGGTAGTGTGGCAAATATGGCATCTCTGACTGTAGACACTATCCATAGCCAGAAAGCTGGTAAAGTCCCACACAGGAAGATTGACAGGGGTGCTCGAAGGAGGACTGCTGCCTATCCAGCCCGTCAGAGGTGTCACAGCACATGACAACTGATGCATGTTTTGGTCCATGTGGAGGCACAGGCACACTGTGAATGGTACACAAGATGGATGCTCAGGGTCATGAATGCAACACTGCCTGGCATGCATGACTTCCTGCATGGCATTGGTGATGCCTTACATCATTACACTGATATAGTGGATAGATGGTGGGGTGAGACATTGTCAGTTTTTAAGCATGCAATGTCTGAGCTTGAACATGTGGTGGGAGTAGAGCATTGGACATGTGGACGTAGGTCAGCAACAACATCATCTGAGAGCCCATGTGGCCATGTGCAGTCACACTCCCGTAGTGGCAGTACCATCACCACTACTGAAGGGAGGGTGTTGTCCACACCACAATGCGGCAGGCCATGGGCACATGGTCCTGGGTGGTCCTATGACAGATACAGATCCATCAGACATCGGTCACCATTAGGAAGTAGTACCGTTTCTGACCTTGGGCTTGGTGGTGCCAGTGCCACTCCTGGCAGAACCAGTTCCCATGTTCATTGCCAGAGATGGTGAACTGTACATTCTGCCATGTACGGTCCATGGCTGTCCAACATACCCTTGTGTAGGGCTACCACATGGCTTGACTGTGTGCATGCACACACTCACACCTCACTGTCACATGGAGGTCACCGACAGTCGCACACAGCTCCTCTCCATGGCCCAGCTGACCAGCACCCCTCCATACACACACACACACACACACACACACACACACACACACACACACACACACACACAATGTCAACTGTATGGCACAGCTTAGGCATTTGGCAACCCCACACCACACCTTGTGCATGTGATGATATCTGTGGCACATCCCTGTTAGCCATACCATCAGTGCAGGGGCATGTTAATATGTGTCTGATGCACAGAGTGAATATAGTACAGGTAATGGTAGTTTGTAGTGTAGTAGTGTTATGCCCTGTAAGGTGCTGTCTGCTGACAATTGTCATGGGTACACATCAAAGTTTATGTACCTTTGTGCCATGATGCTTTATTGCTGTTAGCACTACTGACTGACTGTTGTCTCACAGACCTTACTCTGTTGCAGTTCCAGGTGTGTGTGTGTGTGTGTGTGTGTGTGTGTGTGTGTGTGTGTGTGTGTGTGTGTGTGCGCTGAGCTGCTGCCATTAGAGAAGCTCAGGATGGTAGAGTGGCAACACAGAGACTTTCATTGCCAAGGTAGGGCTCTATATGTGTATGTTTACCTAGGTGTGTATGCATGGAACACTGTGTGAGGGACAATGGGGCCAGACAGCGTAACCTTGCATGCATATCCCTTGACACAGCAAGCTAAACTTGATACTTCTCACCTGGGTGTTACATAGGATCACAGGTTCATAGTTACAGAGGAGGTTACTAGAGTAATAGACCTGGGTTCCGTACTTCATCCCCAACAGAATCATCAATCAGCACCTGCTGCCCATGGCATCGCTGGACACAGGTTAGACCCCAGGGACAAATGTTTTGTTTTTTCCCATCCACTCAACCTTGAATCAGTTGATGAGGGTCTGCATGGTACTGTGTTTGACATGTTTGGGGGAGTACATTTGTGAGACAAGGCAGCCTCTGGGTGACAAATCTGTCTTTCCATCAGTTTTTTTTGCTGTGTCATATGCAATTCAGGCCTGTTGTGCCAGTAATGTGTACAGAGTTATACTCTCATATATGAGGCAGCTGTTGAAGGGCTGAGCACAACATTGCCACAGCCCACCTGTGGACAACCTGAACGATACCCAGTGGGGCAGTACTGATTTGAGGCTGTCTATGTGGAACAGGTTTTGAAGGTCATGGATAACCTTTGTGGTTGCTGCAGATGTCTGCATAGGTACATAGCAGACTGGGTATGCTGATAATGTATTGTTGTATTGACTGAGGACTATATAGAGGTAATGTCCACCTTTTGCCTGGATGCAGTCCCTCTAACTATGTGGTGAACCATGTACAGGCCTTTTCTGACCACTGCCACTACTTGTTGCCTGAATATGACAATATTATTATCCTGAGTATCCAAGTCTGTCATCGCAGTCTGTGTGTTCATGGGGATGCCGTTAATGTGGGAAATAGTGAGACTATGCCCTTGCCTAATGCTTTGCTGCTACTGTCTGCATTCAGCTTGAGGCCAGGAGCTTGGCACAATTAGATACGCACTGTATGACCCCATTGCAGTGTGTTAGCAGTTTGTGGGTCAATAACAGCACACTACTTACAGTTGACACAGCCTTAAGTAGTACCTACATATGTGGGTGTTGGCAGTTATCATTCATGTCTAGATACATGTGGGTCATTGGGGGCAGCAGCTACTCACAGGGCCTCCACATGTCTACATATTGCACACACATAGGCAACACAGATTACGGTTGCCACCTTATCAAATGTGGACTATGGGACATTTCTTGTAGTACCGTGACAGTTGGCAGGAGATACCATACCCTAACATACCCATGGCAAGTGCAACAGCCAGGACCTCCTTTGGTTTGTAATATGACAGCTTCTTTGTGTGACATTACCTTAGCTTATGCTATTTCTCATAATATTAAGGTGCTTCTGATGTGCAATAACTGCCTTATGCAACTAGTAGACAACTTTAGGAAATGTTTGTCGGACATGCTGCGGACCTCTGTATTGTTTAACTTGTTGTCACAGGTCACACCTGAACAAACATGGACTGCAACCTGCAGGGTGGTACAGATCATGGCCATACCTCTACATATTTCTGCACAATGTCCTGATGTCTGCCACATATTTGTATTCTGTTTGTCATATCATTGTGGTTTTCTGGCAAATTTGTGGGGAATCATGAACGACTAACGTTAGAGAAATAATGACAGATATTGTCATGTCACAACTCATTCCCTTCAGAAAATGTATGCAAATGCACAACCTGTTATGCTATCTAATTTATATGCTTGTCACAGCAAGATGTGAAGATTGAGCTTAATGTTTGGCTTTTGTCTCACTTTTCTGTATGGCTTTATCCAGATGTCTTTCTGTGAGGGGTTGAGAGGTATGCTGATGGCCCTAACACAGTTACATGGCTGCAAGGAGATATACATACACACACACACACACACACACACACACACACACACACACACACACACACACACACACACACACACACACTCATGAACTGCCCTTGCTGAGAGTAGAACCCCTACTTTCCTAGTTTTACATACGATAGTGCTATATACATAACGCAAGCGCCACAGAGCTTATATAGTTTTGCAGTGTCTGCCACTACTATTCAGGTGGGTAATATATGCAGGTGTTGTAAGGATTGCCACCTGGGGGTTAACTGGCCCTTAAAATGGTAGGGGCATCTCAAACACACACACACACTGCTGCATGGGAACATGCATTGAAACACACATGAACATAAAGTTGCCACTTTTGAAATTAGAACACCTACCTATCTAGTTATGTACACTACAGCTGCACATGAGTATCACACATTCCACAGTGTTATTGTGTTAGAAAAGTGTAACTTTGCTTTTAAGGTGGATGACATCTGTAGGCCCTGACTAGGTTGGTAATGGGGAAGTTAACAGGGTGGAATAAGCCTCAAAATTATATAATCATCCCCCCCACACACACACACACACACACACACACACACACACACACACACACACACACACACACACACACACACACACACACACACACACACACATAGGCATGACAGCTACAGGGAATATCCATACAGAAACACATACACTCACACAGTTGGCAGCATTTAGATTAGAATCCCTAACTATCTAATTGTATGTACTATAGTGCTGCGTGCATATCGCGTGCACCATGGAAATTATATGCTGGGAATATACCTTGCAATCTCTTACAGAAATTAATCTGGACAAAGCCTGCAGTAGTGGTGGGATAAAAATCCCCAAAATAGGGACACTTCTCACATATTGCTCTTACAAACCTAGACAACTGACAGGGTAACAGGTTTTGTATCAGCAAGAATTTTCAGAAGGGTATGACGTCTGAAGCTCAAATGTCTGTCATTATTTCTGACTTCAACTCTCACTGATTTGTCAATGATTTGACAGAAAACTCCATTGTTATGAGACATGGACCACATATATATGTGGCAAACATCTGGACATTCTGCATAAATCTGTGCAGAGGAGTGGTATGGCCTGGAGAGTTTCAAATGGTGCATCTAAGGTGGATGACATCAACAGGCCCTTTAAAGTAATGCCATGGGGAGGGGGTCAACCGGCCTGAAAATGGTATAACCAACGCGCACTGGGGATATGCTTCACACACGCACATGCACTGTATTACAGTTGGTTGTATTAAGATTTAAGCTCCCACCTACCTACTTGTATGCATTACAGTGTGACCTACTTATTGCATGTGCTACTGTGCATATATACCTAGAAAGTGTCCAGCAGTGATTCTAAGGTGAATTATATAAACAGGCCCTGTAAAGTAATGCAATGGGGGGTCAACAGGCCTCAAAATGGTATAACCAATACAAACAGTGCTATGCTTATCACACACACACATATACAGTAAGCAGTATTGAGATTAGAATCCCTACCTATCTGGTCATTTTGCACTATAGTGCTATGCACCGCAGAGTTGACATGCTTGTAGATTGTCCAGTGGTGCATCTAAGGTGAATGACATCAGCGGGCCTTGTAAAGTAGGGCAATGGGGGATTTACTGGGTGGAATAGGCCTCAAAATTGTATAACCTCCAAACACAGTTGTTGGTGCTGAGATTAAAATCCCTGTCTAGTTGTATGGACTATAGTACTACATACTTTTTGCATGAGACACCTAGCTTATACAGCTGAAGACTCTCCAATGGTGTTTCTAAGGTGAATTACATCAGCAGGCCTTGTAAAATAGGGCACTGGGGGATTTACTAGGTGGAACAGGCACACAGTTGGTACTACTGAGGTTAGAACACCTACTTATCTAGATGCATGTATTACAGTGTTATGGACATTTTGCATGCACCACAGAACTTACATTACTGAAAACTGTCCAACGGTGCTTCTAAGGTGAATGAAATCTGTAGTTCTTGTAAAGTACAACAATGGGGGATTTACTGGGTGGAACAGGAATCAAAATGTTATTACCTACAAACACACACAGTTGGAAGTACTGAGATTAGACTATCTAGTTGTATGTACTACAATGTTATGTACTTATCATATGCAGCACAGAGATTAAATGCCGGGAGAGTGTCCAACAGTGGTTCTAAGGTGGATGACAGCTACAGGCCTGGTAAAGAAGTGCAATGATGGGATAACAGGGTGGAACAGGCCTTAAAATGCATAGGCATCACACATAGGCAGGAAATACAGACAGCCACAAGGTGAAATCCTTAAACACACAGACATAGGCTGAGTTGTTATTGTTGGGAGTAGAGCCACTACCTGTCTAACTGTCTACACTACAGTGCTACATACTTATTACATGTGCTACGAGGCTTAATCATGTGAAGAGTGTCTGCCACTAATGTTGTGGTGGATGACATTAGTAGCTGCTGACAGGTAGGCCACTGTTGGGGAAGACACTAGTATCAGGGCCATAACATGGGTGACCATTACACAGACATAGGCCTGTCAGGCATGTGTATTCTGCTGTAAATGTAACAGATACAGAAACATGCACACACATGTGCGCATACACACACACACACACACACACACACACACACACACATGCACACACACACACACGCACACACACACGCACACACACACACACACACACACACACACACACACACACACACACACACACACACACACACACACACACACACACACACAGCGGGTAATGTCAAATTACAACCCCTATCTCACTAGTATTACACAATGGAGCTCACCTTAGTACTTGCACGTGCCACTGGTTACAATTAGTGTGCAAATGGCTGCAGCAGTACTTCACTCTATGCCTTTCAGGGTTTCTCTCTCTCTCTCTCTCTCTCTGTATCTCTCTAACTCTTTGTCTCTCTCTCTCTCTCTCTCTCCCCCCTGTCTCTGCCTGTCTATAATTGATGTATTTGTATATGTTTTTTATATATATATATATATATATATATATATATATATATATATATATATACATCACACTCAACAGTTCTAGATATATCTTATATGTGCCACATACAGATAGATGAGGGTAATCCTGTCTGATGGGGTGGGGAAAGGCAGTTAAGGCATAGATAGCTGTCTCTATGAAAAGGCATATATGGACAACACAGTTCTATAGTCAGATGTGGGTTTAGACATGGGCTGTAATTCTCTAAGTGTAGTAGCATGCCCAGTACAACCTTCAATACTAACAGTGGGACTCCAGTCCAGACTTACCTGTACTCCAGTCCAGGATTTTGTGTGCTACAGCCAATTGGCTGATGAACCTGTGTAAACAGTCCAGCACCTCAGTGATATACTAGCTGAGGGATCTCCTGGCTGTGTGCTATCCTTATTAACTGAGTCATCCCCTGGGGTGGGTACAGAGTGCATTGGACTGAGCAGAGTTTTCCATAATATGTGTGGTATATTCTACATAGCACTATGATTTCTTGGTATGTCAGTGGCAGATCAACATAGATTAATGTGAGCAACCGCTAACAGATAATTTTTTACTGACTCCATAAATTGCAGGGAACCTATGTTACTGCACGAACTGTTCTAGTGTGCACATTCTACATTTGTCTGGCCAGTGGTTCCCCTTACTCTTATATGTGTCTCTTTGTCCTTCTGTAGTCCTGTCACAGGCTTTGTCCACAGTTGCTGCTGTTATATATTTGTTGTTATGGTGTGAATGTAACATCACCCACAGGGTTACGGACTTCACACCTCTGACTGTGCCTGTTTTGCAGGTTGTCCATCATTATGTCCCATATATCTGCTATGGTCCTCAGACGGCTTGTGTTGCACTGTTATTATAAGGCTACATGTTGGCCATAGCTCTCAAACTCATACAGACAGACATCTGCACAGGACCATATATAACAGTTGGACACAGGCCCAAACATGGGGACAGGGTCTTAATATTGCTCTTCCAAACGTAGACAGTTGGTAGAATGGTTTTGTATTAGTTTGCACTTTCTTATGAGTATGATGTCTACATCTCAGTTGTGTGTCACTGATGTTTTCACATCAACCTTTCTTGGTATGCAAATAGTTTGCCAGGCAAATGCAATGTTATGACAAGCAGAACAGATATATGAGGCATATGTGTGGAGATTTTGTTTACCCTGTCATTCCAGGGGTATGGATGGTGCCCACTGACTTGTTGTCAGTACTGACAGTAATGTGGCAGCCTTTATATCCTGGCACTACACTGACTTGTCACAACCTGCTGTTCCACTAGGCACTATGTAGGTTACTCAGAGCTGTGCACTGTCCATATGTGTGGTCTCCTGTCCTTCCATTGTCCAGCTTTCCTGCAGTAACAAATATTGACTTCTGGACAGTCTGTACAACTCCTAACATAGGTGTAGCTGACATGCAAAATAGTTGGCACAGCCAGTCTCGAACCAT
Organism: Protopterus annectens; assembly: GCF_019279795.1. Classification (NCBI taxonomy): domain Eukaryota; kingdom Metazoa; phylum Chordata; order Ceratodontiformes; family Protopteridae; genus Protopterus; species Protopterus annectens. The sequence continues at coordinate 1,245,435,965 of NC_056744.1, read as the reverse complement.
GCAGCCTGTTAATTAAAGTAATGCACTTAGACCACTAAGCCACAACAGCCACCAGTCACTGCTCTCTACTTCTTGACACTATTACCAACACACATACATAGCATATTGACCCCTGAATATTGCAGAAATGGAACAAGTTAGCAAGTTGATTGGGACAGCCCTGGAATGTGTGTTCTGCTGCTATTACCTAACAAACATAAATGTTACTGCAGTTCTATGGTAACACAGGTGTGTTGGGGGTAGGGGAGCATTCCTCTCAACTGTACACATTTTCGCTGACTGTCCAGATGTTTTCCTCATATTTTGGGTCCATTTTTCATAATATTTTCGTTGTCTGGGAAAATACTGGCGAATCATTAAAGACTGAAGTTAGAAAGTAATGACAGACATTTGAGTTTCAGACTTCTTACCCTTCAGAGAATTAATGCTACTTTTTAAGCTTGTAAGTGCAATATTTCATAACTGTCCCCATTTTTGGGCCTTTGCCACACATTTCTTCATGGCTTTGTACAGATGTCTTGCTGTAAGAGATTGAAAGGTATGTACAGGACTCCAACATTGACAGCCATGCATCAGTCCTATGAACCCACTGTTTGTTAGTCCCCTCACATATACTGCAGTGAGTTTTGCCACCTTAGGGACTACTGCATATTCTGGGGCAGCCAGTATTTGGCAGACATTTCCTGTTGTCCCACATAGCTGTCAGTTGTCTGCTGCTCTCCTGGTAGCCCACTCTATTCCCTTGCATACATGCAGCAATACCATAGATATGCTACCACAGTCTATTAACCCATTTGTTTGTTGTTAAGAAGAGTGACTTACCTTGTGCATATAGCAGTTGAGAGGACAGTGCTTCAGGGCTGACTCTGTCAGATGCATGCAGTACACAGCCTATACATGGTAAGATACAAGTACTGTGATGTGGGTGGCATCCTTTTTACTGTGCGTATATGAGTCAGAGTGAGGTGTCAGTCCCTGGGTCCCTAGTTTGTCCCCAGGTTGCCTTTTTGTATGAAATGAAAGTACTCATAATTTTTTTTGAATAAATAGTGATTTGTACTTGCCACAGTCACTGTGGATTTGTTCAGACATAACATTGTGGAAATACAAAGTTTTGTTTTTGCAGTCTGTTTCTAACAGGAGTGACTAAATCAAACTACTTTCTTCTCCAGGATGCAGCTGGACCCTTCCGTTTTGTGAATACATGTTTATGTCCACTTTAGACTTAACAAAAGATTATAGGGAAATCACAACTTCTGCAGGCATTTTCTATATTTGATGGGGTCTTTTATTATATACTCCTGCCCTTCTGTCTCTGTGAAACACTTGGAACATTGCAGAGGTTGATAGGGAAAATCCTTAGACTCCATACCAGATATGCAACAGCTTACCTTGATGACATGGAACATTATTGGAATATTGTGGAAGCTATCTACATGAATTTCAAATCATACTAAATTGTCTGACTCACGCTGGGCTGATGCATGTAAGATATGACACAGTCTCTTTATTTGGGCAGCATGATAGGCCAATGGCTTGTGTAAACACAGACTGAAAAAAGGTGACACAGCAAAAAATACATAGCCACACCAGCCACTAAAATGCAGGTTAAGACATTTTAAGATCTAGTAGCTATTATCAGACATTTGTACCTGATTTTGCCAGTACTGCATGCCCCCTGAGAGACCTGACTAAAGACTTCTTTGAGAAAGAAGTGGAAAAATGCACCACAGCAAGCCATTAGGTAACCGGATGGCTAGTAAAAATGTTGAGTACAATACCTCTAAGACTGTAGACTTCATGGTCCATGCAAAACTGAGGAACTCTTCATATTTTGTTTTGTCTCCTAATATTTCTTTTCAGGGATGATAAACTGCTTGCTGTGTCAATGGTTTATAATTGTGGTGCAATTTTTTGATGACAGATTAACATTGAAGTACAAGATTTCTGTTTTGGTCAAATCATCTTGCTTCCCTCTGTGGAATATCAACCTTATTAAGCACCTTATTCCAACTTGAACCAATTTCCCTGTGCTGATGCATGCTTTGGTCTGCTCCCATCTAGTCCACTACAAAACATTATATATAGGTCTTCCAGACTCAGGGCTTGTCTGCTTGTAGTCACTGCAAACCTCCATAGCTTGGTTACTAACTGGGGTTTACAGGTATGATCATATTACCCCAGTCTTGCAGAGCTTGTATGGCTCCCTACTGAAATGTCGGCACTCAAAATGCCAAGTGCTAACATGCTGAAAAAAAAGGACTGAAAACACAAGAGAAGAGTGAATCTCAAAGATTGCTCTTCTCCTTAAAACGTCTTTTTGTGGTGGGGACATGGCTGCCCTGCACCCCCTATGTGGAGGACAAGCCCGCCACACTCCTGAACTTACATATACCAACTCCAAGATCCCCATATCTCAGTGAAAATGGAGTATTCCAACAACTGGCATCTTTAGAATTTGTAAGTCTGTTCTTTTGGCCATTTAGTCTCCATATGTTGGGACTCGGTCTAGTGCATCACAACATTTCAAATCTTTACTACTTGCATCTTACAATTTAGAATAGTTTAGTTTTCAATCATTTAGTTACCAGGGTCCTTTGTTATGGCACTTACTTCCTAACTGGCTTTAGTATTCCCCCATTTTAGCTGGTACTAAGCAAGGGTTAAAACATTTGTTTGAATTGGCCTGTAATTGGCAAGTTTTGTTCTTTACTTTGCCAACATATTTACACTTATTTTTTTAGGTTTACTTATTTGTTTTACTGTATTTTTTATTATTTTGTACTGTGCCTAGCTCAGGCATTTAAACTTGAAAATAAGTATGAATTTGAAAAAAAGATGATGTTTGAAGCACACACTAACAGCCCCTGACTTTGAAACAATTCTTAGTATTCATGGATTGTTCTGAGATTTGAATAGTCACAGTCTTGTCTTGGGTTGGAGATATGGAGGAACATGCTAGATAAAACATTGCATGGCTATTGGATAGTGTATTTAAACATGAAGTCAGCCATCAACACCCCAAATAATACCTGTTGGGGTGTTATGCTTGCAACAAATCATGGCCCACTTCAGTTTCTGTATTGACAAAAAGATACTAACCTGAAGTTACCTCCAAGTGCACTGACCCTACATCCCTCTTATTTTAAGGTCATACATCAGTCAAGCTGTAGACAGTTAAATGCCGACTGGTGTGCACATTGGCTCTAGATGATTGCCACTATTGAAGTGGCACCCAGACACCATATGCAAAAATGGGAAAAAGATTGTAGATGCATAGATGGCTGGATGGATGGGCTGCCCTGTGTATTCAGCTACCTACTAATACCCAGTCTACTGGTTCTGCACTGAATGTGGACCATGTAATATAGAGGTGATTGGTCCTTTAAGAATGTTTAATGAGACATAGCTGCAAACAAGCCTATTTAAGGACCATTGCCTTGCTGGAGAAGAGATCCTTGGGAGGACACTATAAAGGATTTACATATACAAGCAGGAAGGCAGACCAGAAGGTGCTTCTTTTAGGGAAAGGGGCTCATACCATTTAAAGGGGGTGGCATATGTGCCTGAGAAGAACAGCAAAGAGAAGATATCTCAGGTTAACCTCACCTGTTTATTAAAACTGACTTTTGTATTTTGAGGTCTCTGCAAGAACTGTTCATTTATTTAAGCAAGCTGTTTTGCCACAACCTTCTGTAAGTGGAATATTGCATCTAAATATAAAAAAAAGTCAGCAAAATATGAACATGTACCAAAAAAAAAAAAGATTTTATTTCAGACAGCAGCTAAAATAATATTGGAGATGAATGCCTTGTGTAAACACTGTTATAATGATACTTTAAGATGTAACAACAGCAATACACTTTTTAAACATTCTGAAGAAGGTAAAAACTTTAACTTTCATTTTATTATTCTTGAAAAAAATAGCACCAAACCTGAAGGGTGGACAATGGGAAGCACTTAATAGAATACAAAGAATTAATATGGTAACTTAAGTTAAATGTTGTTAGCCCCCCTGGGTTAAATGACCATCCCCCAGATTCTCAAAGGCTTGCACGGAGTGCAAGATCGGTGCAGGAGCTCAAGCAGGCTATATGTCTGCCGTGCGATCCAGGAACAGCTTGCAGGAGCGTGCAGGAGCGCTCCTGCACTAATCTTGCACAGACAAAGTCCTTGTATACAAATCACCCCATTTGCAGGAGAAATCCATGCAAATGAAGTGATTTTGCGATCCAGGAAGCTTTCCGCCATCCATGCAGGACTCGTGCAATCAGCAGAAATGTACTCGGTTAGTAACCAAGTACATTTCTGCAAAATCCAAAATGGAGCTATGACAGGTCAGAATAAAGGCTGCATATCAAGTAGTAAGCATGCCAATGGCCAAGTATACGGTCACTGGCATTGCAAAAAAAAAAAAAAAAAACTTTAACTTTTTTAGCCAATCTTGGCTGTTTAAGCGTAGGGCAGTGGCTCGCAAACGGGATCTGGGGAAAATAATAAAATAAACCTAAAACAAGCATTCTAACTAAAATCAGTATTCTGCCAGGGAAGTCAATGGCAGGCAGAAGTCAACCTGGCCAGTGAGTAGTGGTTGCTAAGGGGGGAGGCTCAGTGTGAGACATGTAACTATATATTAGCAGGCAATCTTATGCAATTGAGGGGAAGGATAGTGAATCCCAGTTTTCCCCAGCATGTGAGTCAGGTCCCAACAGTGTAAGAGTAGGAACAGCTTGGTGCAAGCCTAGGAGGAAGGTGACATCATGGGAGTTGTCAGGCATACTGTAAGTGGATTGGAGCCCTGTGGCTTGGGTTTGCTCCTAGCTTAGCACAGCTAAGCTAGGGGGGTGTCTAAACCTGCCTAACACTCTTTACAAATCCTAAGCAGGTGTGCGCACCACGCACAGGGTTTTACAGGAAGAAAAAAGAAGTTAAACCAGGAAATAGCATCACTGTGCACATGTGAGGTGCACACACAGGCTTAAACAGGGAGGCAATGGGAAGGGAAAACAGCAGTAAAAAGGTAATCAAGGAGACCTAGCTTAGCTGGCAGGTGAAATGTGTCAGAATCAGCCAATTACACAGGCAGCAGACCAGCCAAGCCCAGAACACAACTATAAACTAAGCAAACACCTTCCCCTCTGGTTTTTCCCACACTCTACACCACCGGTGTATACAAGTGGGGAAATTTTAACAAACAAACCTACAAAATGAGAAGGGCTGCAGCAGGCAACATAGAACAACATGTGCAAGAGGCTGAGGGTGGTGAGGATGTGAATGCTGCCGAACAACCCACAGTGAGGGGACAGAGAAGAGTGAACAGACACAGGGTAACCTACCAGGGGCTACATGAACTGGAGATAGTGGAGCACTATAGGGTGGACAGAGACCTCCTACAGCAAATTGTTGAGCGGTGCCGGCCACACCTGACACACCAAACTGACCAAGGGGAACCCATCCCAGTGGGTACCAAGGTATGTATAGGCCTAGGTGTTCTAGCCAAAGGTACCTACCAAAGCACAACTGGGGATATCATGGGGATCTCACAGGCATCAGCATTCAGAGTATTCCACCATTTCCTAGATGCCATGTCAGCACATGCCAGGGAGCACATATATTTCCTCAACACCTGTGAGGTGTTGACCAGTAATATGCATCTCTTCCACCAAATCTGAATACCCTGGGGTAGTGGGTGCTATAGACTGCACACACATAAGCATCAAAGCACCACCCGGTGAGCAGGGTAGGGCCAACATCAGCTGCAGGGGCATCCCCTCCATCAACTGCCAGGTCGTATGTGATGCCCAGGGCATTATAATGAATGTGTGTGCTGGCTGCCCTGGAAGCTATGATGATTCCCACATATGGCATCTGATGCAGCTGTACCAGAGATTTGCCAGTGGGGACATCCCCTACGGTCAAGTAGTGGGGGATACTGGGTACACACTGGAGCCTTGGCTGATGACACCCATCAGAAATGCGCACACACCTGAGCAACAATGCCATAATGAAGCACATGCACAGGCCAGACATATAATAGAGCATGTGTTTGACATGCTCAGGTCACAGTTCCATTGTCTGGACACATCCGGTGGAGCCTTGCAGTATTCACCTGCTACATGTACTCAAATTGTTATGGTATGTACTATGCTACACAATATGATCCTGCAGAAACAGCTGCAGCAGGAACAGCATGGGGCCGGGCCACACAGCCCCCAGCCAATGACAAGGCCTGCACAGGCACAGAGTGACCTGAAGGAGGAACAACCTGAGCCTGCCCCAGTAGACAGATGGAGGTGTGCCCAGTATGCCATGGCTGTGGCAAAGAGGCAATGCATAGCACATGCACTGACACAGTAGGGACCCAGGGAATGACAACTCTCTCTGACTTGCACATGCAGTAAAAGGGATGCCAAACATGACACTACCTGTGCTCAACCATGTATAGGGAATGTACTATGTGCATCCGACATAGGCAGCCCTCCAGCAACATCCGCAAGTCTGGCACACCCTCAAGGTAAGTCAATCAACCTACCAATTGCCTTTACCTGTAGCTATGGTATGGATGTGAGCATGCAAGGGAATAGGGTGGCTGAATGTTATGGCAGCAGACAGTAGACACCCATAGTGGCACCATAAGATCTGTAACACATACTGGAGTCACCATAGTAGCCAGTACTATGCAGGGTAACAAAACCTACTGCAGGAAATGTGCTGAGTGACTTCTGTGTCCATATGACCCACACATGCCAGTCAGGATGGTTCACATACCCAACAACAGCCTCGGCCAGCAGGACAGGTGTAGATAAACCCAAACAGAGCCTGTGCCATAGCCCCTGAATGATGGCTATGGTTAACCTCCCCCCCAGGCCTGCACAGACAGACCACAGCAGAGCAGACAGTGGGATGTTAGTTCTGAAGGGTAGGAAGTCAGACAATAATATGTAGGGCAACCAATGCCATGATCTGTAGTACACTGGTATGCCCCTAGTCAGCATGATAGTTAGCAATACAGAATGAAATAGAGTACCTGACATACCAGTACAGTCATAGCAAATGTGTACAAGTGTCACGTGTGCCCCCCACATTCTACATAGTAATGTAATAACAGTCAGGTGTGCCCCCCTGACCCTGTGTAGAAATGTAGAAATAGACAAGTATGCCTCCCCCCATCCTACATAGTAATGTAATAACAGTCAGGTGTGCCCCCCATCCTGTGTATAAATGTAGTAATAGTCAGGTGTGCCCCCATCCTACATAGTAATGTAATAACAGTCAGGTGTGCCCCCCCAATCCTGTGTAGACATGTAGAAACAGTCAGGTGTGCCGCCCCTGCTATGCAGAAATGTAGTAACAGTCAAAGCCAAATGATCGATGGATACCCTGCAGAAACAGCATGCTACCTGTCAGTGTACAACACAAAGGTCAGCACTGCAGCACAAACTACCTGGGCACGATCCAAACATTCAGTGCAGATGGCCATACTGGGCATGCTCACACACTTAAACACATAAAGGCCATGTCTGCAAACACCAGTGGACCAGCCATATCTGGCAGTTGCAGTTGTTAGTGCAGCACTCATCAGTATGCACCACTCATGCCTTGCACACACAGTGGATAGGAATACAGACATATATGTCAGGACACACTATAATAAGCCAAAGATAGACATACATAGTTGTGTGGAAGAGGGTGACTGTGACAAGGAGCCATCCAGGCCTGTCCCACCCAGCACACAGCCAAAGAGCCCCAAACACATGAGGTGCAGATGTCACTCACTGCAGATACTAGCCACCAGTATCTGTCAGCATTACAGACTATGTGGTGCACGTGCCAGCTGTGCAACATGACTGTACAAGGAAGTAGTCATCTAGCAGCTGTATAAACATACCTGTGAAATATGACCCCATGTGTGCCTGCATGTGGCATGTCAGCCCCTCAATGAATGGGTTATGGCCCATGCACACACACTGCCCTCCCCATAGCCTTACTATGACAAGCCTGCTGAGGTCATCCAATGTGAAATACACCTCTGGGAAGGTTGTAGCCCAGTAATTTCTGTAGTGCGTCCTGTAACTGCATACTGCCATAATATGATAAAGTAATTAGGTAGGAGTTCTAATCCCAGACATGGCAAGTGTGTGTGTCTGTCTGTGTAGAAAGCAATGTTTTTTAGGGTACTCACACTCCTTACAATTCATATACTCAACTTTGGCAAGGGTGCTGATGTCACCCACCTAGAAATACACCTCTGGGAAGGTTACAGCCAGTAATCTCTGTAATGCATCCTGTTACTGTGTACTTTTGTAATATGATAAAGTAGTTAGGTAGGTGTTCTAATCCCAGACATGGTAAGCATGTGTGTGTCTGTCTAATCCTGTCTGTGTAGAGACCAATGCTTTTTAGGGTACTCACACGCCTTACACTTCATATACTCAACTTTGGCAAGGCTGCTGATGTCATCCACCTAGAAATACATCTCTGGGGAGGTTGCAGCCCAATAATCTCCATAGCGCATCCTATAACTGCATACTGCTGTAGTGCAATAAAGTAGTTAGGTAGGTGTTCTAATCCCAAACATGGCAAGTGTATCTGTCTGTCTGACCCTGACTGTTTAGAGAGCAATGCTTTTTAGGGTACCCACACTCCTGACAATTCATATACTCAACTTTGTCAAGGTTGCTGATGTCACCCACCTAGAAATACACTTCTGGGAAAGTTGTAGCCCAGTAATCTCCATAGTGTGTGCCATAACTGCATACTACTGTAGTGTGATTTAGAACTGTGATAGGGTTCCATCCCTACCCATGGCAGTTCTGGATGTTTTGTGTGTGTTTCAATGTCTGTGTATGGAGCAATGCATTATAGGCAAGTCACACACAGTACATTTCACATGGCCTACTTTGGCAATCCTGCCAATGTCATTCATTGTAAAATACACCTTTGGGGAAGGAATTATCCAGTAATCCCCATGGTGCGTCCTATAACAGGTCCATGCTATAGTGTGATATAGACTTCTGTTAGGGATTCAATACCCACACATGTCAGTTGTGGATGTTTTGTGTGTGTGTGTCATTGTCTGTGTAGAGCACAATGCATTTTAGGCTAGTCACATTCACTACAATTTGAATGGCCTACTTTGGAAATCCTGCTGATGTCATCCAATGTGATATACACCTTTGAGGAAAAAGTGCTCCAGTAATCTCTGTGGCATGTATTATACCTGAATAGGGCTGTAGTGTAATAAACTAGTTAAGTAGGGGCTCTACTCCCAGACATGACAGGTGTGTGTTTGTAACTCTTATCCTGTATGGAGGTTGTTGTGAGTGTATGACACCTATGGCCAATGTAGAGTGGGTTTTGCATATTTCTTATATGGTGGCCCTACTAAATATCACAATGTCCACCATACAGGGATAACAGATGTGAAATAGCTGAAAGGCTGGGGTTCAAAGCCATACCCATACACGTGACAGCAAGGCCAGGCAAATACAGTTAGCAGCCCGAGTATTACCTAGAGCACACTCTCAACCCATGTCTCATATACACACACACATGCCTAGGCAACAGCCAGTATGTGGGTAGTACACTGCATAGTGGCCACTGATAGTAACTATGGGGTGATAGCAGTGGTCTGCAGAGGGCATGGAACCCTCTCCATATGTCCAATATGCACGTACATGCAGACAGTCACCTTCCCCATGTTCCCCAATGGACACCTGCAACACCTGTGGTGCCATCACATGTGACCCGCAAAGCACATAACATGCCTGACAACATGCCCTGTATTGACAGATGCCATTGATACCAGGGAATACCATTAGCATGCTATCAAAGTAGGTGCAGGGTAAACCTGCTGCCCATTACCAGTTCCTGCCACAGGTGGGCAAGATTGGCACATCTGATGATAATCTGTGTTCACAATATGGGCCAGACAGCCCAGGTACAGTTCCACATGTCACTGCACATGGATGTGTGAGGTGTGCACATCCCAGACACCATCCAGCATTGGCCACACACACAATAGTCACCCAGGTGGCTGGATGGGGGATACAACTGCATAGAAATGTGATAGCACTACATAGTTATCAGGGGTTTGATACCCTGTGCTGGTAGGTGTGTGACACAAACATGCCTAAGTTTTACTCTCCCACCCCTCCCTGACTTGTCTTTGCCTCTGTCTGCCTCACCCACTCCATCTCTTGTGGATGTGGAGACCTACACCTGCTTTGCTTAGGCAGTAGCATGTGTATTTTAAGTGATGCTCATGATCAGCTGATGTCCTCTGCATGAATTGCAGCCATTCCTTAGCTAATTGCATGTGGAACAGCTGAAGTAACATTCCCATAGCCAATTGCATGGAAACACACTCCAATATCTAGGAACATGATGGTGGTGTTGGCCCTTTTCATTCACTGTGAGTAGGAACTAGATCTGTTGTTTGGCAAACAGCATCTCAGATGGATTGGGGATTTACCTCAAACAACATACACTGTTGAAACAGGGCAACACACAGGAAGGGGATGTGCCTGACCTGACTACAGACTGTAAGTGCTGCTATACTGCATTTGGAGTAATGTTGTTTTAACAGTGTGTGTGTGTGTGTGTGTGTGTGTGTGTGTGTGTGTGTGTGTGTGTGTGTGTGTGTGTGTGTGGATATGGCTGTCGTACATGTTTCAATACCTGACATGTCATTTCCATGTTTATGAGGAATCCCCATCTTCAGGGTCATCTGCAGACTGGGCAGCGTGTTGTGCCTTTGGTTTCATGTGTTATCTATGGAGCATCTATCTGTGGACTGCAGAAGGTAGTGTGAGGATTGCAGTCTGTAGATGGTGAAAGCCGTGACAGTAACTGACGTCATATCCCTCATAAGACATATGTTGCAGCAAACCCTGTTACAACAGTAAATGTATGAGGTTATCACAGCAACATGTCAAAATTGGCCCTGTGTATGTGCTTCCAGCCACAACTCTATCAACCTTTGTACATATGTCGTGCATGAAGTGGTGCATATGTGCTGTACATAATTAGTGTCATCATATCTGATAACAAGCCAGTGAGATATCAGACTGCTACACGTTATGTACAGTAGGGTTATATTTCATGACATAACCTGGACATTCTGTGGATGTTTGTAATGTACTGAGGTCTGTGTACTTATGGTGAATGTCGACAGTGTGTCTATTGTTAATATGTACCTTAGCCTGTGTGCAGACCATGGTAGATGTCATTGTTCTAGTTCCCATCCTATCTGATATTACATGCTGCTCCACTGTATGGTACCATATTGGTGTACATGTTTGTAGGGCCATACACACACATGTGCCATTCCACAGACAGCCATCATACCAAAATGTGTAGCAGTCCAGTATATGTAGGGTCAGTCTGTGAGTGGCACATATGAGGATGGTGTTGAACACATACTCCATATACTGTAATATTATGCTAGCTTAAACTAAAGTCACCAAAAAGCACCCAAGTAACTTATAATCCAGAAAAAATGATGCAGTAAGTGAAACAATAAAGCCACAGAGGAGGATCGGATGAGAAATTTTAATAATCGTTTTAAAACAGCTTTCGCTTCCAACAAAAGTCATCACATATAAACATTCCACATTACGTTTTTGTTTACATATTACTTCATCAGATGTGGGCTCAATGTGAAATCAACGGACTTATAAATCAAATCCATGCTGACATCATTTAATTAATCAACCAATAAAAAACATTAAAGCCCAGTATATGTAGGGTCAGTCTGTGAGTGGCACATATGAGGATGGTGTTGAACACATACTCCATATACTGTACTATTATGCTAGCTTAACATATGTGGCTGTGGCTGTGTTCACAGTTGTGGTTATGCACTTTCGCACAGGTGTATCTTACCCTGTGCTGTGACATGCCTGTAGAGCCTGCTATATATGCAGGTACATGTGTATTCCCCCATAGGATATGTAGGCCAGTGTTGAGCCAGTCTGCCTGTAGCTTGCACAGTGCATTGTTATATGCCTAGCAGCTTAGTGTACTTACCCAGTGAGATGTCATGTGCAGATAATTGCCAGATGTACTGCTGCCAGGCCTCTCTTAACAGTCATGTATGTCAGACAGAGCAGTGGGATGCTGTACAGATGTAAGTCAATATCTAGTGGGCAGTATGTGGCCATGGCACCCGGTTATTATGTGTCAGGTCAGACAGGGGTGTGTGAATGCATAACCTATGGTGGCAAATGCATACCAGTCGTTATGTGTTATACCCATCTACATGGCTTTCTACATCCATATTGTCAGGCATGGGATACATGTTTTGCACTAAGGGGTTATGTGTATACCTCTGGGCTGTACGGAGTGTGTCAGAATGTCCACATATATTGGCCAATCTCTCTGCTGGAGTCCACAGGGGCATTAAGTGCTAGCTGCAGTACTTTACTATGATGTCCTTCGGATGTCTGTCAGTAGCCAATGGCACACATGTTATGAGCAGCTGTGACCTCCCACACACACCATGTGAAGACAATCCCAATGACAGTAGCAATAGTCTACTAATATACCTGCTATACATACCTGACATCCCCTTGCACTTTGACTTTGGGACTATAGAGAATGGGGTAGGGCTACACTCCATGTCCAGGACATATGGTGGAAATACATGTACATATAATTATCCAGATATCCATATATATGTATGTGTATATATATATATATATATATATATATATATATATATATATGATTACACATGTGTAGTACTTCCAATTACCACTGTCATGGCAACCACCTACTATAAATTTTTTATCATGGGGGTGG